>NC_064638.1:1208500081-1208805161 GCF_023864345.2 Schistocerca serialis cubense | reverse complement strand
CGTAGGCTAGTTTATTTAAGGAGAGAATTCAACTGCTCTATGACATTTTTCTCAAACTATTCAGTGAATCTGATTCATACCAGAAGCGATGTACAATCATACTGATATGAGGGCTCATATTGACAAAATATTTGTAAATTTAACTGGCTGTTCTAATCACTGAAATAACATACTCTTTGAAGCCGAGATGTTTCATTTCGTCTTGTCTTCCCCTTCTGGGTGCGTGATATTTTTGTCACGCAGTATATAACTTATATAACTGTGTAGGTAGTAAATTACACTGAGGTAACAAAAGTCATGGATCTACGATGTGCACATACGCAGATATCAGCAGTATCGTTTGCACAAGGTGTTGTGACTTGGCAAGACAGCCAAGCCACTAGGAGGTAGCCGAAAGGCACGCGTTTAAGCTCACGCAGGCTGGCGTGAGGTCTGGAACAGTTAAAGGAATAGAGACTATCAAAAAAGGTACGTAGCTTTCGGAATACTTAACTTTAATCCATAATTGGTGAACATCGGTCTGACGGTACATGCATCACAATATAAATAGCAAATGATAATGGCGCCTTGCTAGGTCGTAGGAAATGACGTAGCTGAAGGCTATGCTAACTATCGTCTCGGAGGAGCAGGAGATTAATGTTTAACGTCCCGTCGACAACGAGGTCATTAGAGACGGAGCGCAAGCTCGGGTTAGGGAAGGATTGGGAAGGAAATCGGCCGTGCCCTTTCAAAGGAACCATCCCGGCATTTGCCTGAAACGATTTAGGGAAATCACGGAAAACCTAAATCAGGATGGCCGGAGACGGGTTTGAACCGTCGTCCTCCCGAATGCGAGTCCAGTGTGCTAGCCACTGCGCCACCTCGCTCGGTATCGTCTCGGCAAATGAGAACGTAATTTGTCAGTGAACCATCGCTAGCAAAGTCGGCTGTACAACTGGGGCGAGTGCTAGGAAGTCTCTCTAGACCTGACGTGTGGCGGCGCTCGGTCTGCAATCACTGATAGTGGCGACACGCGGGTCCGACGTATACTAACGGACCGCGGCCGATTTAAAGGCTACCACCTAGCAAGTGTGGTGTCTGGCGGTGACACCACACAAGGTATAAAAAGGCAATGCATTGACGTAGCTGTCATTTGCACTCAGGAGATTTATGTGAAAAGATTTCCGACGAGATTGTAGCCTCACGACCCGGTTTAACGGAGTTTGAAAGCGGAATAATAATTGTAGCTAGACGTACGAAACATTCCATTTCCGAAATCGTTAGGGCTCACCATTCCGAGATCCAAACTCACTTAACGATGGAAAGCAGCAGCGGTTTGCGTAGAGTTGGCAGTGCTAACTGACAACCAACACTGCTTGAAATAAGAGCGGATATCAATGTGAGACGTACGACTAAAGCACCCGGTAGGACAGTGCTGAGAAATTTAGCATAAATAGGCGATGGCAGCAGGCGAACGACCCGAGTGGCTTTGCTAACAGCACGACATCACCTGCAGCGTCTTTCCGGGGATCGTTGAATCCTAGGCTTCTGGAAAACGGTGGCCTGGCCAGATGAGGCCTGATTTCAGTTGGTAAGAGATCATAGCGCAGTAGGCAGTACAGTTGAAGAGGAATGGACATTTCTAAAAAGGGCCATCACAGAAGTTGGAACGGAAAACATAGGTACAAAGAAGGTAGCTGCGAAGAAACCATGGGTAACAGAAGAAATACTTCAGTTGATTGATGAAAGGAGGAAGTACAAACAAGTTCCGGGAAAATCAGGAATACAGAAATACAAGTCGCTGAGGAATGAAATAAATAGAATGGGCAGGGATGCTAAGACGAAATGCCTGCAGGAAAAATGTGAAGACATCGAAAAAGATATGACTGTCGGAAGGACAGACTCAGCATACAGGAAAGTCAAAACAACCTTTGGTGACATTAAAAGCAACGGTGGTAACATTAAGAGTGCAACGGGAATTCCACTGTTAAATGCAGAGGAGAGAGCAGATAGGTGGAAAGAATACATTGAAAGCCTCTATGAGGGTGAAGATTTGTCTGATGTGATAGAAGAAGAAACAGGAGTCGATTTAGAAGAGATAGGGGATCCAGTATTAGAATCGGAATTTAAAAGAGCTTTGGAGGACTTACGGTCAAATAAGGCAGAAGGGATAGATAACATTCCATCAGAATTTCTAAAATCATTGGGGAAAGTGGCAACATAACGACTATTCACGTTGGTGTGTAGAATATGAGTCTGGCGATATACCATCTGACTTTCGGAAAAGCATCATCCACACAATTCCAAAGACGGCAAGAGCTGACAAGTGCGAGAATTATCGCACAATCACCTTAACAGCTCATGCATCGAATCTGCTTACAAGAATAATATACAGAAGAATGGAAAAGAAAATTGAGAATGCGCTAGGTGGCGATCAGTTTGTCTTTAGGAAAAGTAAAGGGACGAGAGAGGCAATTCTGACGTTACGGCTAATAATGGAAGCAAGGCTAAAGAAAAATCAAGACACTTTCATAGGATTTGTCGACCTGGAAAAAGCGTTCGACAATATAAAATGGTGCAAGCTGTTCGAGATTCTGAAAAAAGTAGGTGTAAGCTATAGGGAGAGACGGGTCATATACAACATGTACAACAACCAAGATGGAATAATAAGAGTGGACGATCAAGAACGAAGTGCTCGTATTAAGAAGGGTGTAAGACAAGGCTGTAGCCTTTCGCCCCTACTCTTCAATCTGTACATCGAGGAAGCAATGATGGAAATAAAAGAAAGGTTCAGGAGTGGAATTAAAATACAAGGTGAAAGGATATCAATGATACGATTCGCTGATGACATTTCCATCCTGAGTGAAACTGAAGAAGAATTAAATGATCTGCTGAACGGAATGATCAGTCTAATAAGTACACAGTACGGTTTGAGAGTAAATCGGAGAAAGACGAAGGTAATGAGAAGTAGTAGAAATGAGAACTGCGAGAAACTTAACATCAGGATTGATGGTCACGAAATCAATGAAGTTAAGGAATTCTGCTACCTGGGCAGTAAAATAACCAATGACGGACGGAGCAAGGAGGACATCAAAAGCAGACTCGCTATGGCAAAAAAGGCATTTCTGGCCAAGAGAAGTATACTAATATCAAATACCGGCCTTAATTTGAGGAAGAAATTTCTGAGGATGTACGTCTGGAGTACAGCATTGTATGGTAGTGAAACATGGACTGTGGGAAAACTGGAACAGAAGAGAATCGAAGCATTTGAGATGTGGTGCTATAGACGAATGTTGAAAATTAGGTGGACTGATAAGGTAAGGAATGAGGAGGTTCTACGCAGAATCGGAGAGGAAAGGAATATGTGGAAAACACTGATAAGGAGAAGGGACAGGATGATAGGACATCTGCTAAGACATGAGGGAATGACTTGCATGGTACTAGAGGGAGCTTTAGAGGGCAAAAACTGTAGAGGAAGACAGAGATTGGAATACGTCAAGCAAATAATTGAGGACGTAGGTTGCAAGTGCTACTCTGAGATGAAGCGGTTAGCACAGGAAAGGAATTCGTGGCGGGCCGCATCAAACCAGTCAGTAGACTGATGACCAAAAAAAGAGATCATGGTAGGGTTCGAATGTAGCGTAGGTCCCACGAAACCATGAATCCAAATTGTCAACAAGACACTGTGCATAGCGGTGGTGGTTACATAATGGTGTGGGCGGTAATTACATAGAATGGACTGGATCCTCCGGTCCATCTAAACCGATCAATGAACGGAAATGTTTATGATCGGCTATTTGGAGAGCATTTGCCGCCATTCATGGACTTCATGTTCCCCAACAACGATGGAATTTTTATGGATGACAATACTCATTCACGTTAGAACATTCTGGACAGTTCGAGCGAATGATGTGGCCATCCGGATCGCCCGTCATGAATCCCATCGAACATTTATGGGACATAATCTACAGGTCAGTTTATGCACATTATCCTGCACCGACAACACTTACCCAATTATGAAGGCTATAGAGGGAGTATGGCTCAATATTTCTGCAAGGGACTAATAACGATTTTTTGAGTCAATGCTACATCGAGATGCTGCACTAAGCCGGGTAAAAGGAACTCCGACACGACATTATGAGGTATGTGATGAGATTTGTCACCTCTGTGTATGAGATGTGTTAGCGGAAAGACTGTTAGACGTAGAGGAAAAACACTGAAATGGCTACATATTAAGGTACCAATGATCAAACTACCTGCACTTATAGTGTACATCCTTTATATTAGAATATGTGCAAATTTTAAGTATCTAGGAAGCACAAGAAAATGAAAATGCAGCTCAAAAATTGAAAACTGAAACCGAGATAAGAATGGCGAAACAATTTTTTTAAAAGAAAGGGAATGTATTCAGCAGACATATGCACAAAGATTGTGGAAAAAGTCAGATTAAAGTTTTTTGTGGGAGTGTTCTTGCGTGTGGCACTTGAAGTTGAACAACGGGGGAGAAAAATAAGTCAAGCTTAAGTGTTCTGAGGTCTCAACATGGCGGAGGATGGAATAAATGAATGTGGTGGATAGGGCGATAAGTGAGAAAGTATTGAGAAAAGTGGTAGGAAAAGTTAATTACTGCGTGTCACGAAGGAAAATAAAGTGGATAGGACGTATATTAAAGAAGACGTATGTTAAGAAAAAGTCGTCCGTGGATGTTCGGGTGGAAAGAGGAGACGAGGGTGGGGGACATTTGATATCCTGGACGAAGTACCGGACGGCAGCACATACAGCAGCATTAAGACATAAGCGATGGACTTTCAGAAATGGAGAAGCAAAGAGCCTGATAACACAGACTATAAGTATGCCGATAAACGACGTCCCTCTACTGCAGTGTCGCAGATCATATTCTAACTGCAAATAATACCGTCTCTGAAGGCACAGAAGTATGTTCCAAGAATAAGCATTTTTACAAGAAAAACACTCTCGTGAAGAGTAGCTCGCTTTTTCCACACATATCTTGGAAACATTAAAGTAAGGCGAACAGTAGTTCGAAAGGTGTTAGTCTTACGTTAATAGTGAGACACAGCAGTGTGGGTGGCTTTACTGATGAACAGTTGGCCTATATACTGAGCCATTACCGCAGTGGTACGTAAACATCCCCGAACAACCTCTAAAATTTCGTCAGTGGAGTTCAGGTTGGCCCTGTGTACGAATAAGTAGGTCCACATACATCCTACTACCGATATGGGCGTTGGAGAAAAATATGGAAACACCAAAAACAAGTTAAGGTGTAGGAATCCCGTTGGTATTCAAAAACGGCTTTCAGTGGTATCGGAATGTTTAAGTACAGGTCCGATATAGTTTTGAAGGGAATCTTATACCGTTCTTCCTGCAATATTGTGCCAAGTTTAGTTGACGATGATAGAGCTGAGTCACTAAATACAGGCTTCCGAAACTCTTTCGCCAAAGAAGACGAAGTAAATATTCCAGAATTCAAATCAGGAACAGCTGCCGACATGAGTAACATACAAGTAGATAACCTCGGAGTGGTGTTGCAAATTAAATCACTTCATAAAAGCAGATCTTCCGGTCCAGACTGTATACCAATTGCCGGCCGGGGTGGCCGAGCGGTTCTAGGAGCTACAGGCTGGAACCGCGCGACCGCTACGATCGCAGGTTCGAATCCTGCCTCGGTCATGGATGTGTGTGATGTCCTTAGGCTAGCTAGATTTAAGTAGTTGTAAGTTCTAGGGGACTGTTGACCTCAGAAGTTAAGTCCCATAGCGCTCAGAGCCTTTTGAACCATTTTTTTGTATATCAATTAGGTTCCTTTCAGAGTATTCTGATGCAATAGCTCCGTACGTAAGTCATATGTAACCGTTCGCTCGACCAAAGAGCCGTACCCAAAGACTGGAAAGTTGCACAGGTCACACCAATATGCAAGAAAGGTAGTAGGAGTAATCCACTAAATTACAGGCCCATATCATTAACGTCAATATGCAGCTGGATTTTTTAACATATATTGTGTTCGAACATTATGAATTACCTCGAAGAAAACGGTCTATTGACACAGTCAACACGTATTTAGAAAACATTGTTCTTGTGAAACACAATTAGCTCTTTACTCGCATGAAGTTGTTCTTAAGAAGGGATTTCAAATGGATTCCGTATTTCTGGATTTCCAGAAGGCTTTTGACATTGTACCACACAAGCGGCTTGTAGTGAAGTTGCGTGTTTACGGATGATCGTCTCAGTTATGTGACTCGATTGCTGATGTCCTATCACAGAGGTCACAGTTCGTAGTGACTGACGGAAAGTCATCGAGTAAAACAGAAGTAATTTCTGGTGTTCCCAAGGTAGTGTTATCAGCCCTTTGCTGTTCCTTATCTGTGTAAACGATTTGGGAGACAATCTGAGCAGCCGTCTTAAGTTGTTTGCAGATTACGCTGTCGTTTATCGACTAGTGTAGGTATCAGAAGAGCAAAACAAATTGCAAAACGGTTTAGAAAAGATATCTGTATGGTGCCAAAATTGGCAATTGGCCCTAAATAACGAAAAGTGTGGGGTAATCCGCTTGAGTGCTAAAAGGCATCCGTTGAACTTCAGTTACTAGTTAAATCAGTCAAATCTAAAGGCGTAAATTCAACTAAATACCTAGGTATTACAATAACGAACTACTTAAATTGGAAGGAACACATAGAAAATGTTGTGGGGAAGGCTAACCAAAGACTGCGATATATGGGGAGGACGCTTAGAAAATCAACAGAAATGCTAAAGTGACAGCCTACACTACTCTTGTCGGTCCTCTTTTAGAATACTGCTGTGCGATGTGGGATCCTTACCAGATAGAACTGACGGAGTACATCGAAAAAGTTCAAAGAATGGCAGCACGTTGTTATTATCACGAAAGAGTGTCACTGAAATGATACAGACTTTGTAATAAATATCATTAAAACAAAGGCGTTTTTCGTAGGGGAGGAATGTTCCCACGATATTACAATCATCAAGTTTCTCCTCCGAATGCGAAAATATTTTGTTGAGGCCGACCTACATAGGGAGAAACGATCACCATGATAAAATAAGGGAAATCAGAGCTCGCACGAAAAGATATAGATGTTCGTTTCTTCCGCGTGTGTGGAATGATAGAGAATTGTGGAAGTGGTTCGATGAACCCTCTGCCAGGCACTTAAATGTGATTTTCAGAGTATCCATGTAGATGTTGATGTAGATGTAGACATAGATTGTGACAGCGCACCCTTTTGTCCAGAGCAGACCACAAAGACTCAATAATATTGAGATCTAGTGATTATGGTTGGCTTGGGAGATGCGACAGTTTAACCTCGTGCACACGAAACCAGTCCTGGACAATGCGAGCAGTGTACACAGGCGTCGTGTTGTCTTGGAACATAGCATCACCACTGGAGAACCAATATCATACCGTGCAACAGAGATTATCAGCAAAGACAAATAATCCTTGGCAGTAATGAAACCTTTGCAGAGTACCCATGGGGTCCACAAGATACCACGATATGGCTGTCGAAATCTCACCGAATCCCCACCATGTATCACTCTTGCGACGTAAACTCTGCCAGAAGTTGGAAACAGTACGAAACAAGACTCAACTGACGAGATGATATTCTTTCATTACTCTACAGTCCATGCTTAATGGCTTCAGCACCACACTTTACTTTTACGAGCATTGCATCACCTGATCAGTGGTTTTAAAATTCAGCTCGTCTAGTAACCTCCTGTTTATGGAGCTTCTTTCTGTAGTTTTGGTGCTGACGGGGTTCGATAGAGTGAAATTAAGTTCTGCAGTGACTTTTGCAGCCTACGTCCTCTTATATCTCTTCACAATGCTCTTCAGTAACTGTCTGCCACGATCACTCAGCAGACAGATTCTCCACTTTCCACGTATGCGATGTAAATCTTCGAGACGCTGCTTCTTGAAAAACTTCGGCTTCGTTGGCTACCGAAGCACCCACCATATGAGCAAGAACAATTTGCCCACTTTCGGATTCCCTTAGCTCCGACATAACGCGCTCACACCTACACAAAACACTGTGCATGCCAGGACCAACACTTGCTCCGTATTGAGACCTGGGGCGCCTTTCGAGGTCATACAAAACAGCGCAACCTCAGGCTTGGCTAGCATATGCATTTACGCTACTGGCCATTAAAATTGTTACACCAAGAAGAAATGCAAATGATAAACGGGTGTTCATGGGACCAATATATTTTACTAGAACTGACATGTGATTACATTTTCACGCAATTTGGCTGCATAGATCCTAAAAAATCAGTACCCAGAACAACCAACTCTGGCCGTAATAACGGGCGTGATACGCTTGGGCATTGAGTGAAACAGAGCTTGGATGGCGTGTGCAGGTACAGCTGCCCATGCAGCTTCAACACGATACCACAGTTCATCAAGAGTAGTCACTGGCATATTGTGACGAGGCAGTTGCTCGGCCACCACTGACCTGACGTTTTCAATTGGTGAGAGATCTTGAGAATGTGCTGGCCAGGGCAGCAATCGAACATTTTCTGTATCCAGAAATGCCCGTGCAGGACCTGCAACATGCGATCGTGAATTACCCTGCTGAAATGTAGGGTTTCACAGGGATCGAATGAAGGGTACAGCCACGGGTCGTAACACATTTGAAATGTAACGTCCACTGTTCAAAGTGCCGTCAATGCGAACAAGAGGTGACCGAGACGTGTATCCAATGGCACCCCATACCATCACGCCAGGTAATACGTCAGTATGGCGACCACCAATATACGCTTCCAATGTGCGTTCACGGCGATGTCCCCAGACACGGATGCGACCATCATGAAGCTGTAAACAGAACCTGGATTCATACAAAAAATGGCGTTTTGCCATTCGTGCTCCCAGATTCGTCGTTGAGTACACCATCGCAGGCGCTCCTGTCAGTGATGCAGCGTCCAGGGTAACCGCAGCCGTGTTCTCCGAGCTGATAGTCCGTGCTGCTGCTAACGTTGTCGAACTGTTCGTGCAGATGGTTGTTGTCTTGCAAACGTCCCCATCTGTTGACTCAGGGATCGAGACGTGGCTGCACGATCCGTTACAGCCATGCGGATAAGACGCCTGTCATCTCGACTGCTAGTGATACAAGGCCGTTGTTACACTCCTGAACCCACCGATTCCATGTTCTGCTAACAGTCATTGGATCTCGACCAACTCGAGCAGCATTGTCGCGATACGATGAACCGCAATCGCGATAGGCTACAATCCGACCTTTATCAAAGTCGGAAACGTGATGGTACGCATTTCTCCTCCTTACACGAGGCATCACAACAACGTTTCACCAGGCAACGCCTGTCAACTGCTGTTTGTATATGAGATATCTGTTGGAAGCTTTCCTCATGTCAGCACGTTGTAAGGGTCGCCACCAGCGCCAACCTTGTGTGAATACTCTGAAAAGCTAATCATTTGCATATCACAGTATCCTCTTGCTGTTGGCTAAATTTTCGTGTCTGTAGCACGTCATCGTCGTGGTGCAGCAATTTAAATGGCCAGTAGTGTATGTTCAAGCACGCACTTCGCGCTTTGTTTCCATATTTCTGTCCAGCCCCCGCACGTGAATATTTAGAACAGACTTCTAAACCAGTAGCTGTAAATCACTGCGATTTAAGTTAATTTCAGCATTGTGATTCCAAATTAACCACTCACAGATGAGCAGCAGCGTATTCCCTGCGGAACGGGCAGCAACGCCATTCGTTATTTTAATTATTTATTTTATAAACGAGGCTCTTACGTGAAGCGCACCCTCCGTCCAGCCGATGACGATGACCTCCTATTCAAGGGATCCTCGTTTTCCTCGCTGTCTGCTCTGCGCAGGATTGATCGCCTAGCTGCAGGTAACTGGGGCGTCGGATTGTAGAAGTACTTCAGATACAACCACGCCCCTACAAGACCTGCAGCGATGACCACCAGCGCCTGAAACATCCCAGTTCAATAATCCAGACCAATTCAAAGCTAAGGAACATGATACCTTTTTCTCTTTACTGATACGGAACACTGCGACTGTGATGAATAAAGGTTATCAGGGAAGCCCGCACCCGGTAGTCTTTTGTCGTAGTGGATATGCTTCATTTTACTGTATTACATGTTTCGCGTCGCCACTTGGTATAGATTTCGTAATCATTGCCTGGCAAAAGGATTGAAACACCCAGACGGGCAGGAGGAAACTAAATTGAACTTGACGGTTTGAGAGGGCATGGGAAGTTACTTCAGTGATTACAACATCGAGTAAGGACTTACTACAAACGTTGCATTATGAGCATGCTCAACAGTATGACACTGATCCCGTCGAGCCTTGATGCAGCCACCTATTCTGTTGAGAAGGGTGTTATAAAGTCGGTATTTTCTCTCTCGAGGCAAGAGAGAAAATAGCAGTTGCTGAAAGGTTCAAAGAAAACCTGAGTTTGATTTCAAACATGTACCCGACTCATACGATAATAGATGGTGGTGACTTTAATTTACCCTCGATATGTTGGCGAAAATACTTCTGTAATTCGGGAGGTACGCATAAAATATCATCCGAAATTGTGCTAAACGCTTTCTTTGAAAATTATTTCGAGCAGTTAGTTCATGAGCCCAGGCGAACAGAAAACGGTTGTGAAAACACACTTGACCTCTTAGCAACAAATAATCCTGAGTTAATAACGAGCATCAAAACCGATTCAGGGATTAGTGAACACAGGGTTGTCGTAGCGAGACTGAATACTGTAATCCCCAAATCCTCAGAAAATAAGCGAAAAATATACCTATTCAAAAAAGCAGACAAAAATTCACTTGACGCCTTCCTGAGAGACAATCACAACTCGTCCCAAATTAATAATATAAGTGTAGACCAGATGTGGCTTAAATTCAAAGAAATAGTATCGCCAACAATTGAGAGATTTATACAAAATAAATTAACAAACGACGGAGCTGATCCTCCTTGGTACACAAAATAGGTTAGAACACTGTTGCAGCAACAACGAAACAAACATGCCAAATTTAAACAGACGCAAAATTCCCAAGATTGGCAATCTTTTACAGACGATCGAAATTTAGCGCGGACTTCAATGCGAGATGCCTATAACACTTTCCACTACGAAACTTTGTCTCGAAACCTGGCAGAAAATCGAAAGAGATTCCAGTCGCATGTGAAGTATGTTAGCGGAAAGAAACAATCAGTGCCTTCTCTGCACGATAGCAATGGAGATACTCTACTATCGAAGACAGTGCTGCCAAAGCAGAGTTACTAAACACAGCCTTCCGAAATGCCTTCACAAAAGAAGACTAAGTAAATATTCCAGAATTCGAATCGAGAACAGCTGCCAAAATGAGTAACGTAGACGCAAATATCCTCGGAGTAGTGAAGCAACTTAAATCACTTAATAAAAGCGAGTCTTCTGGTCCAGACTGTGAACCAATTAGGTTCCTTTCGGAGTATGCTGATGCTTTAGCTCCATACTTAACAATCATATACAACAGTTCGCTCGACGAAAGATTCGTACCCAAAGACTGGAAAGCTGCACAGGTCACAACAACATTCAAGAAAGGTAGTAGGAGTAATCCACTAAATTACAGGCCCATATCGTTAACGTCGATATGCAGCAGGTTTTTGGAACATATATTGTGTTCGAACATTATGAATTACCTCGAAGAAAACGATCTATTGACACACAGTCAACATGTGTTTAGAAAACATCGTTCCTGTGAAACACAATTAGCTCTTTATTCACATAAAGTGTTGAGTGCTATTGACAAGGGATTTCAGATCGTTCCGTATTTCTGGATTTCCGGAAGGATTTTGACACTGTACCACACAAGCGGCTCGCAGCGAAATTGCGTGCTTATGGAATATCGTGTCAGTTATGTGACTGGATTTGTGATTTTCTGTCACAGAGGTCACAGTTCGTAGTAACTGACTGAAAGTCATCGAGTAAAACAGAAGTGATTTCAGGCGTTCCCCAAGGCAGTGTTAGAAGCTCTTTGCTGTTCCTTATCTATACAAACGATTTTGAAGACAATCTGAGTAGCCGTCTTCGATTGTTTGCAGATGACACTGTCGTTTATCGACTAATAAAGTAATCAGAAGACCAAAACAAACTGCAAAACGATTTAAAAAAGATATCTGAATGGTGCGAATAGTGGCAGTTGACCCTACATTACGAAAAGTGTGAGGTCATCCACATGAGTGTTAAAAGGAACTCGTTAAACTTCGGTTACACGATAAATCAGTCTAATATAAAATCCGTAAATTCGACTAAATACCTAGTTATAAAATAATGAACAACTTAAGGTGGAAGGAACACATAGAAAATGTTGTGGGGAAGGCTAACCAAAGACTGTGTTTTACTGGCAGGACAGTTAGAAAATGTAATATACCTACTACGGAGACTGCCTACATTACGCTTGTCCGTCCTCTTTTAGAATACTGCTACGCAGTGTCGGATCCTTACCAGATAAGACTGACGGAGTACATCGAAAAAGTTCAAAGGAAGGCAGCACGTTTTGTATTATCGCGACATATGGGAGAGGGTGTTACTGAAATGATACAGGATTTGGGCTGGAAATCGTTAAAAAAAAGGCGTTTTTCGTTGCGACGGAATCTTCTCACGAAATTCCAGTCACCAACTTTCTCCTCCTAATGCGAAAATATTTTGATGACACCGATCTACATAGGGAGGAACGATCACCAAGATAAAGTAAGGGAAGTCAGAGCTCGTACGGAAAGATACAGGTGTTCATTCTTTCTGCTCGCTATACGAGATTGGAATAATAGAGAAGTGTGAAGGTGGTAGGATGAACCCCCTGCCAGGCACTTGAATGTGATCTGCAGAGTATCCATGTAGATGTAGATGTAGATGTAGATGTAGATGTAGAAGCTGGCCCATGGCTCTTGTAACTGGTCCTCGATAGTAAGTAAACAAACACTGTATCACTTGTTTCATTACAGACTCTAGGATCCAGCCTGCGTTGCATATGATCTTCAGGTCTGGCGCATCGAAGTGCAGTATGTGCATTAACGTAAGATCTTTGGTATAGTGGATACTGGCAACACGGGGGAGCTGACGTCCAAGCTGATTCCACAAATGTTCCGTTGGGGAGAGATCTGGGAATACTGCCAACAACGGCAGTACCTCAGTATCATGCAGACAGTCCAGCGGAACGCGATCCACCTGTGGATGAGCATTGTCTTGTTGAAATATGGTACCACGATACCGTCCCTTGATGTTTGACACATGAGGACGTCGGATGTACCTTTGCGTCGTTCCCCCAGTCAGTACCAGCCATGACCCTGTATTATGTCCGATGGCTCATCATACCATTACGCCAGTAGTACCACCGCTGTGGCTCCCGAAATTACTGGATGAATGGGAGCCCTCCAGATGTCGTTAATGTAAACGCTGACGATGGTTGTACGGGATAGTGCAAAACCATGATTCACCGTGTAAGAGGTCCGAGCAGATGTAATTTTATGTAAGAGGTCCGAGCAGATGTAATTTCGATGTATTGCTCATGCGCTGCCTGCGATATGCAAGGTATAAGAGAATCGCTGACCAGAGAGCAGTGTTGACTGAGTAGGTACTGTGTAGCTGTAGCAGTAAGTTGTTGCTAGTGGCTAGTCTGCAGTCTGGTATAGTGTATCGTGTTGGCTAGGCCGGTCGCGGTGCAGCGATGCCGGAGCCTGAGTATTATTGTATAAGGTAAAAAGCAGCCTCGCGCATATCTAGTAATGTTATCTGAACTCCCACGCAAATGTTTTAAAATGTCCTAATAATAATCTTTTTCATATAAAGTAATTTTTTACAAGCATTCATTTCAATTTAAAGAATTTACTAATTTCTCCAATCCATGATCATTCCGATTTTTGCAAAAGAAAAATCAGTTGCTTCCTTTCATAAATGACAAATCTATCGGCCAGCATTGCACAGAGCTGTGCCGGAAAAAATTATTGTAAGAGCAGATATTTGGCGACTTTATTGAGGTAAGAATTTTTGCTTTTTTATTCAGAATGATCTTACAGGGCCATGACGCAGCACTGCTGTCGTCCAAAATTTACCAGGTTACTGAATTTATTTTTTATTACGAGGTTTAGGAATTTTTCTGTTTCGAGCTTACATTAAATGAGAAAAGAATTTTGTGGGTACATTAAATGGGAAACAAATTTTGTGTGGAGGTTAAATGTGAATGAATTTCTGTAGGGAGGTTATAAATGGGAACCAATTTTGTTCTGAGGTACACTAAAATTAGAATCATTATTCATATTATTTATTTCTTTTAATTTTAGTGAGGAGTTTAGACTTGGCGACAACCAGGCAGGATAGTATTTCTTTGTGAATCTCTGAGAAGTAGTCATATATCTGCTCTTATTTACTTAAATGTAGTTTGCATCTGGCGCAACGCATTTGCTAATTTGTCACTCTTTCTTTTTCAGATCATCAGCAATTTGTTGCTCTTTCTTGTATTTGTGTTTGTGCATTTTGCATTGTCCTTGTTTTGTTTGTGCTTAATTTTGATTTCTGAAAAATGCCGCGAAAAACTGTTAACAGTACATCGCGATGTGTATTGAGTGAAATAGCCGACTCGAATAATTTGACCAATACTATTTGCAACGCTCAGTGTAATGATGATAATCCCCTAATTGTAGACAATTAGTGCTTACTGACCACTAGTAATGACTTTGATCATAATGATGAACAAATAAATTCAATAGTGTCCTCTGTTAATTTAACGACAATTGATGACGCGGCACGTTCCGTTACGATGAACGCTGCCCAGTTTGACACGCCTAATTTGCAAAATTTACGTAACGAACAGATAATTGTTTCTAACGAAGTTGAACAATGTACTCAAAATATGTCAGATTTATTTGATTCCGGTGTAGTGACTAACAGTGCACATCCAATTGGCGAACCTTTTCAAGAATCAGAGAATGACTGAATGGTTACACAAAACGTGACAAATGCAGATACACCAACACACAGCATAGAAAATAGAGTCGCTACTTTTGGCTTGGATCAAGTTATGGCATTATTGCTACAAATTAATGAAAATAATGAAAATCTCAAACAACAGATTAATGAAAATAATGAAAATCTCAGACAACTAAATGAAAAACTAGACAACAATTCCAAACAGTCGAATGATAAGCAAGATAACAATTTCATACAACTTAATGAACAGAAAAAACAACTTAGTGAACAGATTACAGCCGTTGCCGCGCAATGTCATGATACTAAAGAATAATTAAGTGAGGAAATTAAGGCCTGTGCTAGGAGCAGTAGTGAAGAAATTAGATCTGTGGCTCAAGAATTAAGGAATACGCAAGCAGCTACAACGAAATTACTTAGAGATGAAATTAGTGCAGTCGCAAAACAATGCTCTGAAAACGCAACACAGCTGCGCGACGAGTTTAAATTAATGTCAGCAGAACTTTCACGTACACTGGATGCGAAAGTAGACGCGAAATTTGACCAACAGAACAACCAAATTGACGAACGTTTTAATCACCACCTACAAAACAGTGAAACGCGTTACCGTAAATTTATACAGGAACAGAAAAAAGTAAAGCAACAAGTCATGGAAACAATTACTGCACAGAGACAGGAAGATGAGCGTAAATTGTTTACGAAAGCAAAAACATACGTAGACAACAATATTGCTACAGTATCAGACGAAATTAACATTATCAAACAGTTGAATACCGAATTACATGATGAAATCTCTGATCTTAAAACAAAAACAGACACACACACAGTAGACTTTCAGACAATGACCAACAGACTTGAAAAATTGGAACTAATACAGGATCCGGATGCCATCAAAGCAGACGTTAAAAAATTGAACAAAAACACACGTGAATTAAAAAAACGAATTAATGCTTGCGATACTAAAAACGATGATCAGGTAAAACTACTGACTGAAAAATATGATGAATTGGCCAGTCGTATTGACGTTATCGAAAGTAATAATGACACCAAATCAGACGATACTTCACCAATTTCGCTTAATCAAACACCTGAATTCCAAAATTTACAGCAGACGATCAGTGAGATAGGTTCGTCCAATAATACATTACGTAGAAAATTGTCATCTTTACAGCACGAAGTGACACAGATGAAAAATATTTCAGCCTTTAACTCATCACAGCATACATCACTTACCGAACATTTGTCACACTCACACAGCCAGTGTAACTTACTTAATTTAGAGAGCGTGCGTGTCTTAGATTCAGAACAGTCACAGACAAACAGATTAGCATACAACCCTGAACCTGTTCATACATACAGAGACGATAATTTTGATTACAAGCACTTTCTATCCATTACGAAATTTAAGGTATTTAAAAATGACAGAACACAGATTCACGCTTTGGACTGGATACGACAATTTGCTTTTATATTTTCATCAGCTTGGCCTGTAATGCAGAAACTAGCATTGGACTGGATACGAAAATTTGTTTTTGAATTTTCACCGGCATTGCCTGTAACGCAGAAACTAAAATTTCTTTGTAGCGCGTAATTGACCTCAGGGGATTCATTACACTTCGATGAATATGTGCCGTAGCGTGCACAGGGACCCGAACCGTAGTAGTGCTATTTCATCTTTAGTTTTCTGCACTGCTGCCTTCTCTTCTACTATCCTTTATATCTATCAAAACAGCTCTTCAACTATCGATCTATCTAGGATTAGAAACGTGTAAAGAAAACCCGATAAGACAAGTTTTACCGAAAGTGACAATTTTCATTAGACGCTCCAGAAATGACAACCACGAGAACTTTAATACCAGACAAAATTTTAATTATCAGTATCGTCAAAATTATCAGCAATAGGAACCACATTTTGGTAACAATATAGGTTTTTCCCCACGACAGCAACAAAACCAACCTGTTAGCATACCTAACCAACCATGCAGTCTGCAAGGTCAACCATGCTTTAATGTTTCGCTGCCTACACTTATAGCGTCGGCCACACCAAATAGCAACGCACAGCAGCAAGGAAATCAGTACGTACAGAAAATACACCATTTCAACTCATATCGCAATGCACCGTATAGAAATGACTATCATGACAGACGTAAAAGTAATGAGCACAATTTTCAGCGTACGTTTAATAACAGTCGGTCTTACCAGCAGCAGAATCATCCGCAACAACAGATTATCATGAATGAACCAGACAGTAGATATCATCCCGAACGTAATACGTCAGGACGAAATAACAGAACAGTACAAATAGTCGAAATGCCACAGCATCCTCCCGCAAATAATAGCACGTCAGATAGAATTTGACTAGATACAGTACAGGTTGCATCTTCCAGCAACGCAAGCAATACTTTTGACACGCAGAATCTTGTTCACGAAAATGTTATTACTTTTGACGACATCCGAGACACTCTTTTGCAGGAAAGACCAGTTATTCAAAAAACCATTTCACACCCTGTCATTGAAGTAAAGATTGGATCATCCAAATTTTCAGCAGTAATCGATTCTGGATCACCGATGTCAGTTATAAATGAGGAAACTTTCAACGAATGTAACAAAAAGAATACCTATCCTACGTTACCATTAGGCAAAACTAAAGTAAAAGGAACAGTATCTGGTAAAGGAGTAGATGTAAAATTACAGACACACTTATCATTTTGTATTGCAGGTCATACGTTTCACTCAAATTTTTGGATTGTTCCCTTATTGACAACAGACGTTATTTTAGGTACGAATTTTCTGGTACAACACGACGCAATTATTGACTTTCAAAACTCCTATTTAATGTTAAAGGATGAAAATGTACAACTGGCATTAGAACTTCAGCACTCTTTATCTGCAGAAGAACAAACAATTAATCGTACAGAGGTCATTTCCGTATCACGTAACATAGACTGTCGTTCCACATTGTTCACAGATACGTACGTACACAACTATAATACTTCAGACGAAGCCGACTATGACGTTATACAGATGATTTCTGATAAAGTTAAACAGAGCAGTGCAAATACAGACGACGAACGTACAGAGCTACGCAAAATTCTTTTACAGCAAGCTCCAGTTTTTGACAACATCCCTGGTACTATGTCCGGCTTTATGTATGAATTTCAAGTTAAAACAGCACGACACATTTAAAGCCAAACATTATCACATTCCGTATATTCACAGAGAACAAGTTAAGAAAGAATTGCAAGCTATGCTTGACCAAGGAATTATTGAACCGGCAGTTAGTCCGTACATAAACCCACTCCACATTGTTAAGAAAAAGGATGGTTAACTTCGCCTCGTACTTGATTCGCGCCACATCAATGACATTATTATTAATGAAACAGATCGCCCTTAAACACTAGAAGAACTTCTACAGAAATTTCATGGTACTGCTATTTATTCCACACTAGATTTGAAATCGGGATTTTGCCAAATTCAGCTCCATCCGGACTGCAGAAAGTACACGGCTTTTCTCTGTTTTGGTGATTGTTATCAATTTTGTAAATTACCATTCGGTTTAACTATTTCTTCAGCAGCATTTATTCGCGGTTTGAATACTATACTTCCGAAAGAATTAAAAGACAGAATCACAACGTATGTAGACGACATTCTTATTGCAGAAGCTAACTGGTCTGAACACAATCTGATTCTTGAACAACTGTTAGGAACTTTTCGTGCACGAGGACTCACAGTTAATCTCAGTAAATCGCACTTTGGCAAAACTTGTGTAAAATTTCTTGGACATGTAATTTCAGCAGAAGGCATTGCGCCTGCCCCGGAAAAACTTCAAGCTTTACGTGACATTACTGTTCCTACGACGAAGAAACAGCTACGTAGCTTTTTGGGTTTAATTAACTTTTTTCGTAAATTTATTCGTTACTCTGCTTTAGACACCCCTTGATCATGTCAATTGACGGGTAAAAACACTATTTGGTCCTGGGATAGCCAAGCACATTCTGAATTTGTCAATCTGAAACAAGCTTTGTTGAATGCACCACTTTTATCACATCCAGATCTTACTAGAAATTTTTCCATTGCCACCGACAGTTCTAACACCGCTTTAGGCGTACACATTTTTAAGGAAATTAAAGAAGATGGTTGTACAGTAATTAAAAACATCGCCTTTGCGATTCGCATTCTGTCACCTGCTGAACGCAATTATTCTGTTACAGAACTTGAAACATTATGTGTTAAAAGGGCATTTACGAGATTTCGGCATTTTCTTTATGGAAGACATACGACCTTTTACACAGATCATAGAGCGATACAGTTTTTACTTTCAGCAAAATTTACACACGACGGGTGTAAATTTACAGGGATTTAATTTTACAATTGTTGACATCCCGGTACACAAAATATTGTAGCAGACGCACTATCCCGTTCTCTCAGCAACAATCAGCAAGACATCGCAACCAACTTCTGCAAAGCAAATTTCAGCGTCATGTATACTCAACAAGTTGCATTCGAAAATTTTATTTCGGCGTCATTACGAGACATAGCACAAGAGCAGAGTAAAGACAACGTATGGAAAGAAATCAAATACCTTTGGCAAGATAGGAATAATGTTACCATTAGAAGCCATTACACTGTACGTAATAATATTCTGTTTCGCCGCTCTCACCCTGACAGCAACAACTGGTTACTTTGCATTCCTGACGAGCTTGTTAACAAATTAATTTGGTATACTCATTTAAGTTACGCACATTACGGAGCCAGAAAATGTTTTCTTATACTGAGACAGAACAGTTATTTTGCCAACATGGAGAAACGTATTCGACGAGTTTTAGCGTCATGTAAAATCTGCCAGAAAGCTAAGTCAGATACGACTTCACATATTCCTCCATTACATCCCATTGTACCTGTTAAATTGAGACACATGGCCGTTGTAGACATTTTTGGTCCGATTCCCAGAACTAATAGAGGTTTTTGCTACATCATTGTCGCTGTTCAACTCACTTCAAAATTTGTTACCTTCACTCCGTCACGCAAAGCTACTGCTAAATCGATTTCGAATGCATTTGTAAAACATTTTTTATTTCTTGTAGGGCATGTATTGAAAGTAATATCCGACAATGGACCACAGTTTCGATCTGCTATATGGACACGTATGTTACGAGCTAGAAGCTTTTCTCCGATCTATATATCCAGGTACCACGCTTCTTGGAACCCTTGTGAACGGCTAATGAAAGAAAGTGGTACACTATGTAGAATATACTGCCATAAAAAACATATTGATTGGGATACATACATACTGTCATTCCAGGATGTAATTAACTCAATACCAAATGAGTCTACTATGCTATCTCCGACTTTTATAATGAAAAATGTTGAACCGCCTAACAAAATTAAAGAATTAGTATCCTTTCCTACATCTCGTCGACTACGACACCTTGAAATAATTGACATTGCACTCAACAACATCAAACGTGCCGCAGAGAGCCGGAGAAGACAGCAAAAACAGGTTTGTACACGCCGTGACTTTCACATTGGACAGAAGATATTAGTACGTACACATTATTTATCCAACAGAGCAAAAAGTAGATGCAGTAAATTTGAGCTTCTATGCTCAGGTCCATATCGAATTCGCAGCATTCCTCACCCCAATGAAGTACACGTCGAAACTCTGAGAACCAGAAAAAGTAAATGCAATCACCATGTCTCCAATATTAAACCCTTTATTGAATGAACATACTTTATGATTTATCACACTGTAATGCCATTTTCTGATTTTTATATGACCAATGACGCAATTATATTTATGTGACTACTTAATGATGATTATCAGATTTTTTCTTGGCAAGTGCCCGGCAAGGTAAGGTTAGCAGGTCGCTTTTCTTGTCGTTACGGGTTGTACCCGTGGTCTAGGGCGCCGGCACGGTAGCTCAGCGTGTTCGGCCAGAGGGTTAGCTGCCCTCTGTAATAAAAAACTGAGTTAATCGATCAACAACGAACTTCAATTGACGTCTTACGACGTCCGCCCCGAGCAGATGCAACGAACAAAAGCGAACAAAATGAGAGTAAAAAAAAAAAAAAAAAAAAAAAAAAAAAGGGGTAGCGTCTTTGATTCATAACCAAAATGTTTTCGGTCCCGGGTTCGATCCCCGCCACTGCCTAAATTTTGATAAATAATCAGCATTGGCGGCCGAAGACTTTCGGCATAAGAAGTCAGCCTCATTCTGCCAACGGCCTTGTCAAAGAGGTCGGAGGAGCGGATAGAGGTTCAGGGCACTCTCTTGTCCTAGGGGTGGGAAATTGCCCCCAAAGCCGGAAGAATCAGCAATGATCAACGACATGAGGATGCAGAAGGCAATGGAAACCACTGCATTAAAGACACGTAACGTGTATCCACAGGACATGTGGCCTGTAATTGAAGAAGTGTCATGATGATCTCTCCATTGGCAAAAGTTACCATGAGAAAAAGATTGAATAATCTACGAAAGGATAACGTTCTACGAGTCGGGGCGTGGAATGTCAGAAGCTTGAACGTGGTAGGGAAACTAGAAAATCTGAAAAGGGAAATGCAAAGGCTCAATCTAGATATAGTAGTGGTCAGTGAAGTGAAGTGAAAGGAAGACAAGGATTTCTGGTCAGATGAGTATTGGGTAATATCAACAGCAGCAGAAAATGGTATAACAGGTGTAGGATTCGTTATGAATAGGAAGGTAGGACAGAGGGTGTGCTACTGTGAACAGTTCAGTGACCGGGTTGTTCTAATCAGAATCGACAGCAGACCAACACCGACAACGATAGTTCAGGTATATATGCCGACGTCGCAAGCTGAAGATGAACAGATAGAGAAAGTGTATGAGGATACTGAAAGGGTAATGCAGTATTTAAAGGGGGACGAAAATCTAACAGTCATGGGCGACTGGAATGCAGTTGTAGGGGAAGGAGTAGAAGAAAAGGTTACAGGAGAATATGGGCTTGGGACAAGGAATGAAAGAGGAGAAAGACTAATTGAGTTCTGTAACAAGTTTCAGCTAGTAATAGCGAATACCCTGTTCAAGAATCACAAGAGGAGGAGGTATACTTGGAAAAGGCCGCGAGGTACGGGAAGATTTCAATTAGATTACATCATGGTCAGACAGAGATTCCGGAATCAGATACTGGATTGTAAGCCGTACCCAGGAGCAGATATAGACTCAGATCACAATATAGTAGTGATGAAGAGCAGGCTGAAGTTCAAGACATTAGTCAGGAAGAATCAATACGCAAACAAGTGGGATACGGAAGTGCTAAGGAATGACGAGATACGATTGAAGTTCTCTAACGCTATAGATACAGCAATAAGGAATAGCGCAGTAGGCAGTACAGTTGAAGAGGAATGGACATCTCTAAAAAGGGCCATCACAGAAGTTGGGACGGAAAACATAGGTACAAAGAAGGTAGCTGCGAAGAAACCATGGGTAACAGAAGAAATACTTCAGTTGATTGATGAAAGGAGGAAGTACAAACATGTTCCGGGAAAATCAGGAATACAGAAATACAAGTCGCTGAGGAATGAAATAAATAGGAAGTGCAGGGAAACTAAGACGAAATGGTTCGAGGAAAAATGTGAAGACATCAAAAAAGATATGATTGTCGGAAGGACAGACTCAGCATACAGGAAAGTCAAAACAACCTTTGGTGACATTAAAAGCAACGGTGGTAACATTAAGAGTGCAACGGGAATTCCACTGTTAAATGCAGAGGAGAGAGCAGATAGGTGGAAAGAATACATTGAAAGCCTCTATGAGGGTGAAGATTTGTCTGATGTGATAGAAGAAGAAACAGGAGTCAATTTAGAAGAGATAGGGGATCCAGTATTAGAATCGGAATTTAAAACAGCTTTGGAGGACTTACGGTCAAATAAGGCAGAAGGGATAGATATCATTCCATCAGAATTTCTAAAATCATTGGGGGAAATGGCAACAACACGACTATTCACGTTGGTGCGTAGAATATATGAGTCTGGCGATATACCATCTGACTTTCGGAAAAGCATCATCCACACAATTTCGAAGACAGCAAGAGCTGACAAGTGCGAGAATTATCGCACAATCAGCTTAACAGCTCATGCATCGAAGCTGCTTACAAGAATAATATACAGAAGAATGGAAAAGAAAATTGAGAATGCGCTAGGTGACGATCAGTTTGGCTTTAGGAAAAGCAAAGGGACGAGAGAGGCAATTCTGACGTTACGGCTAATAATGGAGGCAAGGCTAAAGAAAAATCAAGACACTTTCATAGGATTTGTCGACCTGGAAAAAGCGTTCGACAATATAAAATGGTGCAAGCTGTTCGAGATTCTGAAAAAAGTAGGGGTAAGCTATAGGGAGAGACGGGTCATATACAATATGTACAACAACCAAGAGGGAATAATAAGAGTGGACGATCAAGAACGAAGTGCTCGTATTAAGAAGGGTGTAAGACAAGGCTGTAGCCTTTCGCCCCTACTCTTCAATCTGTACATCGAGGAAGCAATGATGGAAATAAAAGAGAGGTTCAGGAGTGGAATTAAAATACAATGTGAAAGTATATCAATGATACGATTCGCTGATGACATTGCTATCCTGAGTGAAACTGAAGAAGAATTAAATGATCTGCTGAACGGAATGAACAGCCTAATGAGTACCCAGTATGGCTTGAGAGTAAATCGGAGAAAGACGAAGGTAATGAGAAGTAGCAGAAATGAGAACAGCGAGAAACTTACCATCAGGATTGATGGTCACGAAGTCAATGAAGTTAAGGAATTCTGCTACCTGGGCAGTAAAATAACCAATGACGGACGGAGCAAGGGGGACATCAAAAGCAGACTCGCTATGGCAAGAAAGGCATTTCTGACCAAGAGAAGTTTACTAATATCAAATACCGGCCTTAATTTGAGGAAGAAGTTTCTGAGGATGTACGCCTGGAGTACAGCATTGTATGGTAGTGAAACATGGACTGTGGGAAAACCGGAACAGAAGAGAATCGAAGCATTTGAGATGTGGTGCTATAGACGAATGTTGAAAATTAGGTGGACTGATAAGGTAAGGAATGAGGAGGTTCTACGCAGAATCGAAGAGGAAAGGAATATGTGGAAAACACTGATAAGGAGAAGGGACAGGATGATAGGACATCTGCTAAGACATGAGGGAATGACTTCCATGGTACTCGAGGGAGCTGTAGAGGGCAAAACCTGTAGAGGAAGACAGAGATTGGAATACGTCAAGCAAATAATTGAGGATGTCGGTTGCAAGTGCTACTGTGAGATGAAGAGGTTAGCATAGGAAAGGAATTCGTGGTGGGCCGCTTCAAACCAGTCAGTAGACTGATGGGGAAAAAAAAAATCACACTGTGCACATTTTCCATTTTTCGTGTATGTATGATTGTTTTCCTGTTTTGTTTGTATGCACTATGAAATGTTTAAGATATAACAAACACCAGTTGACGTTGACATTTTGCCTTATGATATCTCAACAGCTTGACTATTTTACATTTTTTGCTACTAAATTATGAGACTGTGTGTACATTTTTGCACCTGAACACTCTCTATATTTTTGACATAATACGTTTTCTGTCATGCTATGTTGTATGCTTAATTATATCACTAGAAACCAGTTTTTATTTAATGGGTATATGATTTGAATGCAAGGTATTAATCCTTACTCATCATTTTCAGAAAGCAATAACGTGTAAAAGAAATAAATTAAACAAACCACAGTGGATTACTATGAAATGGGAATTTCACCTTCGGAATGAACGAAATAAGATGCAATACCTCGTCATGAAGAGTAAATGGATCAGAATTAACAAGCATTAACACATCGTATGATAGCAGTCTTAACTAATTTTTTCTTTCAGAATACGAGGCGATTGATGCAGGCTGTCAGACAGAACTACACATCTTAGTTTTAGTGATGAACTATGCTAGAAATAAGAAACTCTATACTATGAATAGTTGTATGAAGTAAATGGTAATATGAATAATGAAGTGTCTTTTTTGCAGATGATAATGAATGGTGATGAATAGTTATGCTAATATGAATAATGAAGTTTTTCCTTGCAGATGAGAATAATGATGAAGTTTATATATTTACTGTTAGTTACGAGATGCTATGTAGTTATTTAAGTATTTGTTGCAGTTCGTTTTGACAGTATGTCTTATGTCGCATGGTATAATGACTGGATGTTTTAGAATGGACAGCTAGAGTACATAAATATTGAGTACACGTTTCATTACCTGTTAATTCGAAGTTCACTACTTTTCAGCATAATATGCGATTCTTCTTTCAGCTTAATAATCCATTTTGTATTTTTTCTAGGAGACGTTATTCATGAAATTAATGTGCTGTAAGCAGTTAGTCATTAAACCTGTTCTAGTACTTGCATTTTTTTTACCCATTTGAGTGTGTCATTCATGAATGTGATCACATATACTCCACTTGTTTCATAACCTTGCTACAGCCGACACATGACGAATGACGTTACTAATTCTTATTTGCAGCAATAAGACAAAAGCAAATATTTTCATGCCCCAGCAATTAATTATCGATCCCAACGCAATGCATTGCTAGCACAAAAAAAAAATGTATTACCAGTCCCAAATAATGCTACCAGTTTAAGAGAGTTCTGAGTAATACTGAATGATGGTTTCTAATCACAGACCTTGAGTAATAGATGACAGTGTGTTACATTTAAAATATGTCCTATGTCACTTGAATGTTTAATATGTTTTGTACTCATTGCGTATGCTATGCCATGACTTCTGAATAATACTAGTACCAGTAGCTTGATGCTACACTCATTAGCTACTGTTTTGAATGATGACTTCTGATGGTTTGTAAGTGGCCAATGAGTGCCAATGATTACTATAACAAGATGAATTATGTAAATGGTATGCCATTAATTAACTCTTGCTTTGAATGATCACTTTTGAATAATGCATAAAAATGGTTTGTAACTGGATAATGAGTGCCAATGTTCACTGTAATCAGATGACTTATGAATAATATTCTGTAATACTCCATACATAGTACAGAAATGTTTAGTAACTAGGCAATGAGTGCCAACAATTACTCAAATCGGTTGATAGACTAGTGTACTTCTCAATGATGACTAGCATAAGACATAATGTCCTTCACCTTCTGACCTAATTACCAGAAATGACTGCAATATCCGTTTGTCCTGTCCATCCTCATGATCATGGAGCACTATACTTGGTTTTTGCACTAATTCTACGTTGGTGAAAGAATATGGATTCTCCAAGGGTGTGGTGTTGACACGTCATGCTGTCCACCACCTTGAACGATGGAGATGTTATTATGGTCCCACTGTTTGGTGTACCTAATGTATTACCAAAATGATAACATTGAATATTAATACAACATTTCAGTGTCTTGGCTTTGTCCTGCACATCCTCATGATCATGGAGCACTATACTTGGTTTTTGCACTAATTCTACGTTGGTGAAAGAGTATGGATTCCGCAAGGGTGTGGTGTTGACACGTCATGCTGTCCACCACCTGATCGATGGAGATGTTATTATGGTCCCACTGTTTGGTGTACCTAATGTACTACCAAAATGATTACATTGAATATTAATACAACATTTCCGTGTCTTGGCTACACTGATTAATACTTCAGGGAAGGGAACTTCAGATTGTCTCACCTGGTGTTGTGCTTCTGTAGAATGATATGGACTTTCAGGGCAGCTACGTGCAACCTACTGTGCTACAACCATGATGCAATCCTTCCCTTTCCTTCCCTAGTTCTTATAAAATGGCAATATATATATAGCACAGTAGGTTGCACGTAGCTGCCCTGAAAGTCCATATCTATATATCTATATATATATATATATATATATATATATATATATATATATATATATATACACAGTGCGTGTGCACTTTATGTCATGTTTTGTACTCATTGCGTATCCTAGTTCTTGTAAAATGGTAAAAAATATATACAGTGCGTGTGCACTTTATGTCATTTGTTAATGTGTTTTGTACTCATTGCGTATCCTAGTTCTTGTAAAATGATAGAAATATATACAGTGCGTGTGCACTTTATGTCATTTGATAATATATTTTGTACTCATTGCGTATACATTTTGTCATTTCTTGATATGTTCTGTACTCAGTGCATGTGCACTCTATTTCATTTCAAGTTCTGCACTTATATATATGTATATATTCTGTGACTGTAAAATTAGTTAATTAAGAAAAATTTGTTACTCATGGCAAGTCCAATTGACTCGCCATCGCTGCCAAATGTTTACCCCCCCAGTGGAGGGTTATGTAAGAGGTCCGAGCAGATCTAATTTTATGTAAGAGGTCCGAGCAGATGTAATTTCGATGTATTGCTCATGCGCTGCCTGCGATATGCAAGGTATAAGAGAATCGCTGACCAGAGAGCAGTGTTGACTGAGTAGGTACTGTGTAGCTGTAGCAGTAAGTTGTTGCTAGTGGCTAGTCTGCAGTCTGCTCTGGTCTGGTATAGTGTATCGTGTTGGCTGGGCCGGTCGCGGTGCAGCGATGCCGGAGCCTGAGTATTATTGTATAAGGCAAAAAGCAGCCTCGCGCATATCTAGTAATGTTATCTGAACTCCCATGCAAATGTTTTAAAATTGTCCTAATAATAATCTTTGTCATATAAAGTAATTTTTTACAAGCATTCATTTCAATTTAAAGAATTTACTAATTTCTCCAATCCATGATCATTTCGATCGTTGCAAAAGAAGAATCAGTTGCTTCCTTTCATAAATGACAAATCTATCGGCCAGCATTGCACAGAGCTGTGCTGGAAAAATTTAGTGTAAGAGCAGATATTTAGCGACTTTATTGAGGTAAGAATTTTTGCTTTTTTATTCAGAATGATCTTACAGGGCCATGACGCAGCATTGCTGTCGTCCAAAATTTACCAGGTTACTGAATTTATTTTTTATTACGAGGTTTAGGAATTTTTCTGTTTCGAGCTTACATTAAATGAGAAAAGAATTTTGTGGGTACATGAAATGGGAAACAAATTTTGTGTGGAGGTTAAATGTGAATGAGTTTCTGTAGGGAGGTTATAAATGGGAACCAATTTTGTTCTGAGGTTACACTAAAATTAGAATCATTATTCATATTATTTATTTCTTTTAATTTTAGTGGGGAGGTTACAACCGATGAACGCAGTGCGACGGCATTCATCAGCAAACCATGCTTGCCTGTACGTTACCACTTTAACCGAAGAGTTCGTGTTGCGGTCTTACCGGCAGTGTAGGAATGGAACTGTAATTCTCTAGTCCGGTTACTGCTAGGCTCAAACCAATGCTGCAGGATGGTACAGAATGTTGCATTGAGGACATTAATAACCCTAGGACGGCAGGCGCAGATGTGAAGAGGTTACTCTACTGGCCATAAAAATTGCTACACCAAGAAGAAATGCAGATAATAAACGGGTATTCATTGGACAAATATGTTACACTAGAACTGACATGTGATTACATTTTCACGCAATTTGGGTGCATACATCCTGAGAAATCAGTACTCAGATCAACCACCTCTGGCCGTAATAACGGCCTTGATACGCCTGGGCATTGAGTCAAACAGAGCTTGGATGGCATGTACAGGTACAGTTGCCCATGCAGCTTTAACAGGATACCACAGTTCATCAAGAATAGTGACTGGCGTTTTGTAACGAGCCTGTTGTTCGTCCACCATTGACCAGACGTTTCCAATTGGTGAGAGATCGGGAGAATGTGCTGCCCAGCGAGGCAGTCGAACATTTTCTGTATCCAGAAAGGCCCGTACAGGACCTGCAACATGCGGTCGTGCAATATCCTGCTGAAATGTAGGGATTCGCAGGGGTCGAATAAAGGGTAGAGCCACGGGTCGTAACACATTTGAAATGTAGCGTCCGCTGTTCAAAGTGCTGTCAAATCGAACAAGAAGTGACCGAGATGTGTGACCAGTGGCACCCCATACCATCACGCCAGGTGATACACCAGTATGGCGATGGCGAATACACTTTTCGAATGTGCCTTCACTGCGATGTCGCCAAACATGGATGCTATCATCATGATGCTGTAAACAGAACCATGATTAATCCGAAAAAATGACGTTTTACCATCGTGCACCCAGGTTCGTCGTTGAGTACACCAACGCAGGCGCTCCTGTCTGTGATGCAGCGTCAAGGCTAACCGCAGCCATGGTCTCCGAGCTGATAGTCCATGCTGCTGCAAACGTCGTCGAACTGTTCGTGCAGATGGTTGTTGTCTTGCAAACGTCCCCATCTGTTGACTCAGGGATCGAGACGTGGCTGCACGATCCGTTACAGCCATGCAGATAAGTTGCCTGTCATCTCGACTACTAGTCATACGAGGCCGTGGGAATCCAGAACGGCGTTCTGTGTTACCCTCTTGAACCCACCAATTCCATATTCTGCTAACAGTCATCGGATCTCGACCAACGCAAGCAGCAATGTCGCGATACGATAAACCGCAATCGCGGAATGCTGCAATCCGACCTTTATCAAAGTCGGAAACGTGACGGTACGCATTTCTCCTCCTTACACGAGGCATCACAACAACGTTTCACCAGGCCACGCCGGTCAACTGCTGTTTCCCTATGAGAAATCGGTTGGCAACTTTCCTCACGTCAGCACGTTTTAAGGGTCGCCACTGGCGTCAAACTTGTGTGAATGCTCTGAAAAGCTAATCATTTGCATATCACAGTATCTTCTTCCTGTCGGTTAAATTTCGCGTTTGTAGCACGTCATCTTCGTGGTGTAGCAATTTTAATGGCCGGTAGTGTACAATGTGCTCTGTGGACAGTATGACGATACTCTCATGTGGTGGTCGGACGTGGTCAGTCGGAGCCTTGACAACGAATGCGCCTGCCCTCAGTTTCCTACGCAGTCTAACATCAGTACGCTGTCACATTTCAATGCCGCACAAATCTGCGTATTGCACGTTTCCGCTATCAAGCGAAAGGTTGGCCCACCATGAACCCCATTCAAACTCTGTCAGTTGCTGATGATGCTGTCTCACACGCGCACGCGGTGTCTCTGTGTCCTTCGCAGTGATCATTCAACATGTGACTCTGTTGAAGCCGCTGATGTACCATAATAGCCTTGGTAACTGTAGTAAACGCGAACAACGGTAAAGGACTCTAATGGTTGTTCTACCTGTCACGAGAATTGCAACTGTAAACGTTTAATCAAATGAAACTATTGGTTCCTGGACTCGCATTCGGGAGGACGACGGTTCAATCCCGCTTCTGGCCATCCTGATTTAGGTTTTCCGTGATTTCCCTAAATCTCTTCAGGCAAATGCCGGGACGGTTCCTTTGAAAAGGGCACGGCCGAATTCCTTACACATCCTTCCCTAAACCGATGAGACCGATGACCTTGCAGTTTGGTCTCCTCCCCAAAAACAACCCACCCAACCCCAACTATTGGTTCCAAATGGTTCAAATGGCTCTGAGCACTATGGGACTTAACATCTGAGGTCATCAGATCGCTAGACTTAGAACTACTTAAACCTAAGGACAACACACATATCCATGCCCGAGGCAGGATTCGAATCTGCGACCATAGCAGCAGCGCGGTTCCGGACTGAAGCGCCAAGCACTGCTCAGCCACAGCGGCCGGCCTATTGGTTCCAAGAGCTTCTTACGTCTAAGGCATGTGTGATATATGTGTGCAGACTGAAGCAACGAATGAAAATTTGTACCAAGGTGGGGATTCGGAAACGGGTCTCCTGTTCGCTATGCACAGTGGCTTTGCTCAGCTGCATGGACTAACCTTGCTTGCACGCCTTCGTCCTCAATCCACAATCCCATTCACACCGTAGCCCACTTGGTATTTGTTCTGGCGTAACCAAAAGCACCGGAAGGAAGATGGAGACCACAAGAGGAGAGAAGGTGGTGAGACGACGTCGGCCAATGGTGCACTGATTAGGGCCTCACCACCACAGATTCTGCCAGCCTCGGCTAAGTATTCGAACAGTATACGAACAGGCCTAGCAGAGAGGGCTACGATAGCAGTTATTAGTGATCCACAAACTGTGTGTCAAACTTGCATGAACATTGTATGTAGCAAAGGAGTCGGATTTATGTTGCCTATCGCCCACCGCTTGGGACACCATTGTAAATTCAAAGTTAAGTATTGTCACTCTTCTTACTTGTATTAAAAACTATTAATGTGATTTTGCATCCTTTAGCCACCGTATATGATACGAGTGGGCAAGGTCTCACAGTATTCACCCCTAAAATCGAACAGAATTGCTGACGCTCTCCAACTGTTTCGGAATAGTAGCTCAGCATCGAACGAAACGGAGGATCCTCCCTGAGACCCAGGTGTAGGAGCTTTTAAGTTTTTTAGTTTTTGAACCGCAGCCTTGGCGCAAATTTTCATTCGTCCCTTCAGTCTGCACACATACATCTAATCATTTAGATAAACGCCTATGTTTTGTAAGTGTACAAAGCTACATGGACACCCGATCAGGTCTTCTGGGCGCTTTACGTTTTTTATCAGGAGATGTGTAACAATGAGCGAGAGTGGGATACATTTAGTCTAGGGAGTGTCCATGACAGCAGAATGGCGAGCATACATTAGCGGCGGCGTGGTGGTCTCTTTAGTCCTCATGTGGTCGTAAATGCGAGACATCAGCGCAATTCAGATGTTGGTAACTGTCAGGACTAGAGGGCAAGATGACTCTATGCTATTTAGCCCGAAGTTATTCTGAGACACTCAGGTGTACGACTACAACGTGCCATAGGTAGCAATGGCCTGCAGCAGTGCCAACCACTTAAGGCACGCGTTGTCTGTTGAAGATAAAACCAGCAAACAGAGTGTAACTGCTAGCTTTGCGTTCTCTTCACAACTTCTGCACTTGAAGAAAACAGTGCTCTATCCAGAGAGCGGCTACTGTTTACACTAAAAGTGACTGATGTCGGCTTCACAGCTATGGAGAGGCAAATCAGACATCGTAGGTCGCCAATACTGACCTTTCCTAACTGTTAAACCGGCTGACGAGTGTATCCATGCGCGAAACACACATCGTGTTCCCGCAGCAGTGTATTTTAAGCGAAAGAGGAGGTGGTAAGAAAACTCCAGTGGAAGGCGTTGAAAAAGAGGCGTGCTGCATCATGAGGACGTTTACCATTAAAGTTTCGAGAGCGTACGTTCCTAAGAGAGTCTAACAATGTAATAAAAAAATGACTCTGAGCACTATGGGACTTAACATCTGTGGTCATCAGTCCCCTAGAACTTAGAACTACTTAAACCTAACTAACCTAAGGACATCACAAGCATCCATGCCCGAGGCAGCATTCGCACCTGCGACCGTAGCGGTCGCGCGGTTCCGGACTGAGCGCCTAGAACCGCTAGACCACCGCGGCCGGCTAACAAAGTAATACTTCCGTCTATTTACATCTGGCAAAAAGGCCATTAAGGTAGAATTAGACGAACTCGGCCCGACATGGAGGCTTACCGGCAATCATTGTTTACGCCTACCCTAGGTGACTGGAACAGAAAAATGGGAAACTGGCAGTGGTACAAATATTACTTTCTGCCACACATCGTAAGGAGGTTTACGGCGTACAGACATAGATGTAGATGCAGAAAATACCACCATGGCTAAAATTACGGCCTTCTTAGTGAAATGGGTAAAGATCCGCAAAAAATTAGGGGAATAATGCATCTATATTACGTATCAATACGAGCTGTCTAGTAACTCTCTTCTTCACTAACACCACACACAAAATTCAAAATAAGAATTTTGCACTTATTAATAGATTCATATTTCTGAGTCACTTCCGGTCTCAAAGGCTCCCTATTATTTATACTACTGGCCATTAAAAACGCTAAACCAAGAAGAAATGCAGATGATAAACGGATATTCATTGGTAAAATACATTATACTAAAACTAACATGTGATTACATTTTCACGCAATTTGGCTGCATAGATCCTGAGAAATCAGTATCCAGAACAACAACCTCTGGCCGTAATAACGGCCTTGATACGCCTGGGCATTGAGTCAAACAGAGTTTGGATGGCGTGTACAGGTACAGCTGCCCATGCAGCTTCAACACGATACCACATATTAGATACAGGCTCCCAGGTAGATGCTATTTTTCTTGACTTCCGGAAGGCGTTCGATACAGTTCCGCACTGTCGCCTGATAAACAAAGTAAGAGCCTACGGAATATCAGACCAGCTGTGTGGCTGGATTGAAGAGTTTTTAGCAAACAGAACACAGCATGTTGTTATCAATGGAGAGACGTCTACAGACGTTAAAGTAACCTCTGGCGTGCCACACGGGAGTGTTATGGGACCATTGCTTTTCACAATATATATAAATGACTTAGTAGATAGTGTCGGAAGTTCCATGCGGCTTTTCGCGGATGATGCTGTAGTATACAGAGAAGTTGCAGCATTAGAAAATTGTAGCGAAATGCAGGAAGATCTGCAGCGGATAGGCACTTGGTGCAGGGAGTGGCAACTGACCCTTAACATAGACAAATGTAATGTATTGCGAATACATAGAAAGAAGGATCCTTTATTGTATGATTATATGATAGCGGAACAAACACTGGTAGCAGTTACTTCTGTAAAATATCTGGGAGTATGCGTGCGGAACGATTTGAAGTGGAATGATCATATAAAATTAATTGTTGGTAAGGCGGGTACCAGGTTGAGATTCATTGGGAGAGTGCTTAGAAAATGTAGTCCATCAACAAAGGAGGTGGCTTACAAAACACTCGTTCGACCTATACTTGAGTATTGCTCATCAGTGTGGGATCCGTACCAGATCGGTCTGACGGAGGAGATAGAGAAGATTCAAAGAAGAGCGGCGCGTTTCGTCACAGGGTTATTTGGTAACCGTGATAGCGTTACGGAGAGGTTTAATAAACTCAAGTGGCAGACTCTGCAAGAGAGGCGCTCTGCATCGCGTTGTAGCTTGCTCGCCAGGTTTCGAGAGGGTGCGTTTCTGGATGAGGTATCGAATATATTGCTTCCCCCTACTTATACCTCCCGAGGAGATCACGAATGTAAAATTAAAGAGATTAGAGCGCGCACGGAGGCTTTCAGACAGTCGTTCTTCCCGCGAACCATACGCGACTGGAACAGGAAAGGGAGGTAATGACAGTGGCACGTAAAGTGCCCTCCGCCACACACCGTTGGGTGGCTTGCGGAGTATCAATGTAGATGTAGATGTAGAAGAGTAGTGACTGGCGTATTGCGACGAGCCAGTTGCTCGGCCACCATTGACCAGACGTTTTCAGTTGGTGAGAGTTCTGGAGAATGTGCTGGCCAGGGCAGCAGTCGAACGTTTTCTGTATCCAGAAAGGCCCGTACACTACCTGCAACATGCGGTCGTGCGTTATCCTGCAGAATTGTACGGTTTCGCAGGGATCGAATGAAGGATAGAGGCCGGCCGGAGTAGCCGTGCGGTTCTAGGCGCTACAGTCTGGAACCGAGCGACCGCTACGGTCGCAGGTTCAAATCCTGCCTCGGGCATGGATATGTGTGATGTCCTTAGTTTAGTTAGGTTTAACTAGTTCTAAGTTCTAGGGGACCAATGACCTCAGAAGTTGAGTCCCATAGTGCTCAGAGCCATTTGAACCATTTTGAAGGCTAGAGCCACGGGTCGTAACACATCTGAAATGTAACGTCCGCTGTTCAAAGTGCCGTCAATGCGAACAGAGGTGACCGAGAGGTGTAACCAATGGCACCCCATACCATCACGCCGGGCGAGACGTCAGTATGGCGATCACGAATACACGCTTCCAATGTGCGTTCACCGCGATGTCGCCAAACACGGATGCGACCATAATGAAGCTGTAAACAGAACCTGGATTCATCAGCAAAAATGACGTTTTGCCATTCGTGCACCCAGGTTCGTCGTTGAGTTCACCATTGCAGGTGCTCCTTTCTGGGATGCAGCGTCAAGGGTAACCGCAGCCATGGTCTCTGAGCTGATAGTCCTTGCTGCTGCAAACGTCGTCGAACTGTTCGTGCAGACGGTCGTTGTCCTGGAAACGTCCCCATCTGTTAACTCAGGGATCGAGACGTGGCTGCACGATCCGTTACAGCCATGCGGATAAGATGCCTGTCATCTCGACTGCTAGTGATGCGAGGCCGCTGGGATCCAGCACGGCGTTCCGAATTACCCCCCTGAACCCACCGATTCCATATTCTGCTAACAGTCATTGGATCTCGACCAACGCGGGCGGAAATGTCGCGATACGATAAAGCGGAATCGCGATGGGCTGCAATCCGACCTTTATCAAAGTCGAAATCGTGATGGTACGCATTTCTCCTCCTTACACGAGTCATCACAACAACGTTTCACTAGGCAACGCCGGTTAACTGCTATTTGTGTATGAGAAATCGGTTGTAAACTTTCCTCATGTAGCACGTTGTAGGTTTCGCCACCTGCACCAACCTTGTGTGAATGCTCTGAAAAGCTGATCATTTTCATATCACAGCCTCTTCTTCCTGTCAGTTAAATTTCGCGTCTGTAGTACGTCATCTTCGTGGTGTAGCAATTTTAATGTCCAGTAGTGTATTATTCAGGGATCACAGAGCAAGTGCTCCAATGGGATTTTCTAGATTTTCTCAGAATTTTGATGTCGTATCCGTTGCGTTGGAATGTGATACGCAGCTCACTCACTTCTTATTTAGTAATACTTCGGTCCGCTCATCTTCCATCTGAGCAGCAGGAGCTTCGCGAAACACCATTGCGATTGTGTGTCACAGAATGCCCGATAGCTTAAGAGACAGCCGCAGATGCGTACGAAGTACAATAAGACAGCCGATAGAAATCTTGCAGCAGTCTAACAATGTCAACAGTCCGAACGACTGCCTCCGACGTCCTGTTTGGCAACATCACTAAGCAAACGCCACAGGCGGAACGGACGTCATTACAACGCAAGCTAGGCGTCCAGAAAGGCAGGCAGTGGTGCGTGTATCACAGCACGTGACACCACAGATCTTACGAGTGCCAGCGACCGTCTCCGGCAGGGAGCGAATTATTATATCAGACGAGTTTAATGATTCTTGACTGTGTGTTTAAATGCATGGACATTTTGGAAATTTGTGGTAAGCTCTACGGGACCAAACTGTTGAGGTCATCGGTCCCTAGCGTTACACATAACTTAGTCTAACTTAACCTAACTTACGCTAAGGACAACACACACAGCCATGCCCGAGGGAGGACTCGAACCTCCGACGGGGGGAGCCGTCGGAACCGTGGCAAGGCGCCTCAGACGGCACGGCTACCCCGCACGGCTTAAATGGATGCAAGTTCTCGATAATACACCACAAAATTTAGCTTTAGTGGGTACCTTTTTAAATAAATATTGATTTCTCGTGGGCCCTGCACGGAACCGAGCGTTCGCGAAGAGTGGAGAACAATCCGACTAGTGTGACGTCACAAGTTCGTTGCAGGGCCGGTACATCTCGTTGGCTCCGAACACAAGGTAAACGGGAGCGTCACAAGTTTATCGCAGGAAACCTTCAGACTGATTACATAGTGATAAGACAGAGATTTGTTAAGTAGATATTAAACTGTAACACATTTCTCAGAGGGAAATGTGAGCTCTGATAACAATTAATTCATTACGAACTGCGGTGGAACGTATGCGAAAAATGGCACAAGCTTAGTGAGAGCACCTCATAAACTTTCGCAATTCCAATGCTCAATTCGGCCTGTGAGGCAATGGCTCCAACTGAAATCCGCCAGCCTTCATTAATGAGGGTATCCACCAGCTGGGCAATGGTATAGGTAATGTTTTGTAGCGTTCCAGATCCTGTGTGCCAACGTCATCCTTTCTTCTTTATGGCACTTGCGCTTCGTCCTGACCCTTGCAACGAACGCGCAGCGCTCTTCGTACAATGGTGCCATTCTTCGACGAATCTCGTTCCCCTCACTCTTTCCGCTGTCACGAAACGCACTACACCACCTTTCTCTTCTTCTGAAGCCTCTCTTTCTCTATTTTCAGCAAGACTGAGTGCAGTGGTCGGTGGGCACGTGCATGTCCCCGCTCAGTCGTCACTGGGGTGGGTTCCCATATACCTCTTGGGGTGAGTTTGGGGCCTCAGTACTCTATACAAGCCATACCTTCTTCCGTAGGCAATGACATTCCGATCGCTTCAGACGTTTACATTTTAAAGCCTCACACTTTTTTCTTTTTACATACTCTAATAAGACTGTTAGTCAGACCTTAAGAAACTGAAAGTTTTAGTCAACTTTGGTCTCCAATAGGTGGAGGGGAGCCAGTAGAAGACGTTCAAAAATGGTTCAAATGGCTCTGAGCACTACGGGACTTAACATCTGTCATCAGTCCCCTAGAACTTAGAACTACTTAAACCTAACTAACCTAAGGACATCACAAGCATCCATGCCCGAGGCAGGATTCGAACCTGCGACCGTAACAGTCGCGCGGTTCCGGACTGCAGCGCCTAGAACCACGTGGCCACCACGGTCGGCAGTGGAAGACGAGTAAGTACTTTTGAGAGATGAAATAGTATAGGCACCAGAGCACCAAATAGGTAAAAATACAAGCTCTAATAAAAATCCTTGGTTAACACAGGAGGTACCGAATTTATAGACGAAAGGAGAAAATACAAAAGTACAGCAAATAGAGCAGGCGGAAGGGAATACAGATGTCCAAAAAGCTACACTGGCTGAAAGTGCAAAATGAGACATCAGTTACCGCTAGAGGACAAATATATGGTCCGGCCGGAGTGGCTGTGTGGTTCTAGGCGCTACAGTCTGGTACCAAGCGACCGATACGGTCGCAGGTTCGAAATCTGCCTCGGGCATGGATGTGTGTGATGTCCTTAGGTTAGTTAGGTTTAATTAGTTCTAAGTTCTAGGCGACTGATGACCTCAGAGGTTAAGTAGCATAGTGCTCAGAGCCATTTTGACAAATATATGATTGTAGACGCTTGTATGACTATAGTAAAGATAGATATTATCTATAGGAAGAAGCAGCTCTCCACAGCCAAATTATCAGAGGTTGTTCAGGGATACCATCTGAGTATTTTGGCACTAAGGACCCACCGTCTACGATTGCTGGTTTCTGCATTTCGTTTGAGTTCTTGAGCCAGTTACCTCTGTATCTGTATTGCTCTGAAAATAGTGCACAACAATACAAATGTCGACCGTATGCTCTGTGTGCATTGTTTCCATTCGCTCGCAGTTCCTGCTGTCGGCCATAATAGTTCATATTTTACTCTTCGCCTTCAAGCTTGCATTCAGTACTGCTCGGTTTTCTCTCGGGTTTGTTTTTTCGACAGCGTTAGTCGTACGTTGATAGTGGTGCATAGCTGTATGGATAGGTTTACTGATACAGAAGTGACCGACTTGCGCCTGTTCTATAGATTACTGAATGCAATGGAATACTTGCACAGTGACGACATGGAGAGCTGTTTCCAAAGCGACGGCAACCATATCACAAAACAGTGCTTCGTCTGAGGACTGTTGCATTACTCTGTATATGGTGTATACGTTGCAGTTAGTGCATATTAAAAGCTTCTTCACTGTTGTGAAAGTATTTACTCGGAAAAAAGAATAACTTCGGTAGCAATCCGGAAAAAGCATAATTACATTATTGCTGTGCAAAATAACAGCCGAAGACCGTGTGTCCTTCATACCAAAACACTCCGAAGGTATCCCTGAATATATTCTGAAAGTTTGTCTCTAGGGGATATAGGAAGATTAAAGAGAACTTGAGAGAAAAGGGAAGCAACTGTACCAATATCAAGAGATCGAATGGTGTATCAGTACTGAGCAAAACGGGAGTGTTGAAAGGTGAAAGGAATATATTGAAAGCCTCTAGAAGGGCAGTTAATACGAAAACAGTATTATAGAACAAGAAACTACACAGATTAAGATATGGTGGTAGATATGATACATGGGAGAACCCAAGCTGCAAATACACGTAACAGAAATATTTGCAGCACCTGAAGAAGACGGCTTGGTCGGTCGTCGAAATATTGTGCACAAAATATAAAAAACAACACAGCCGAACACCCGAAAACACAGTACTAATATGCTGTATAATAAACTAAGACACCATAACTTACAAAACGTTTGGCAATAGTAGCACCGCCGTGAGTGTTGGGTCTAAGTAGTTTCCACTGCACTGTTTCGCTTTATACTGAGTTCTTTGAATATCGAGACTAGATGTCACTTTCGTGGTTGTTGTCTCCTTTTTTATTATGCACAATAATGCTCTTGTTTTTATGAGTAAACTTATCTTTCCTTCCATTCTACAGTAAAGCGGACGAAGTTTTTTTTTTACATTTCGTTCCTTAGTACGTTTTGTTGACAAAAGACACTGTAACTATACATGTATGCAATGGGCGCCATGCATTTCCCCAGGCAGAAATTCTATTAAGCAGACATGGCGGTTGATTAACACACAAAAATATGAAATGGCTCCACGGAGTACTTTTCTGGGCGATGTAGAACAAGGAGGAAAGAATGGGAGCGTTGAGTACGTCGTATAACGATATACACTCCTGGAAATTGAAATAAGAACACCGTGAATTCATTGTCCCAGGAAGGGGAAACTTTATTGACACATTCCTGGGGTCAGATACATCACATGATCACACTGACAGAACCACAGGCACATAGACACAGGCAACAGAGCATGCACAATGTCGGCACTAGTACAGTGTATATCCACCTTTCGCAGCAATGCAGGCTGCTATTCTCCCATGGAGACGATCGTAGAGATGCTGGATGTAGTACTGTGGAACGGCTTGCCATGCCATTTCCACCTGGCGCCTCAGTTGGACCAGCGTTCGTGCTGGACGTGCAGACCGCGTGAGACGACGCTTCATCCAGTCCCAAACATGCTCAGTGGGGGACAGATCCGGAGATCTTGCTGGCCAGGGTAGTCGACTTACATCTTCTAGAGCACGTTAGGTGGCACGGGATACATGCGGACGTGCATTGTCCTGTTGGAACAGCAAGTTCCCTTGCCGGTCTAGGAATGGTAGAACGATGGGTTCGATGACGGTTTGGATGTACCGTGCACTATTCAGTGTCCCCTCGACCATCACCAGTGGTGTACGGCCAGTGTAGGAGATCGCTCCCCACACCATGATGCCGGGTGTTGGCCCTGTGTGCCTCGGTCGTATGCAGTCCTGATTGTGGCGCTCACCTGCACGGCGCCAAACACGCATACGACCATCATTGGCACCAAGGCAGAAGCGACTCTCATCGCTGAAGACGACACGTCTCCATTCGTCCCTCCATTCACGCCTGTCGCGACACCACTGGAGGCGGGCTGCACGATGTTGGGGCGTGAGCGGAAGACGGCCTAACGGTGTACGGGACCGTAGCCCAGCTTCATGGAGACAGTTGCGAATGGTCCTCGCCGATACCCCAGGAGCAACAGTGTCCCTAATTTGCTGGGAAGTGGCGGTGCGGTCCCCTACGGCACTGCGTAGGATCCTACGGTCTTGGCGTGCATCCGTGCGTCGCTGCGGTCCGGTCCTAGGTCGACGGGCACGTGCACCTTCCGCTGACCACTGGCGACAACATCGATGTACTGTGGAGACCTCACGCCCCACGTGTTGAGCAATTCGGCGGTACGTCCACCCGGCCTCCCGCATGCCCACTATACGCCCTCGCTCAAAGTCCGTCAACTGCACATACGGTTCACGTCCACGCTGTCGCGGCATGCTACCAGTGTTAAAGACTGCGATGGAGCTCCGTATGCCACGGCAAACTGGATGACACTGACGGCGGCGGTGCACAAATGCTGCGCAGCTAGCGCCATTCGACGGCCAACACCGCGGTTCCTGGTGTGTCCGCTGTGCCGTGCGTGTGATCATTGCTTGCACAGCCCTCTTGCAGTGTCCGGAGCAAGTATGGTGGGTCTGACACACCGGTGTCAATGTGTTCTTTTTTCCATTTCCAGGAGTGTATAAAGCTTTTATACAAAGAGTTGACTACCGCTTCGTCAATCTTTTACTGGTAACCTCCATTAATTATTTATAACATTTCTTTGTATTTAGTATCTACCTGCTCACTTACTCGAGTTAACTTTCTCTTTATTTATTCTTTCCGTTCTGTTTATAAAATTAAATAGTCAAAACGGTGTTGTGTTTCAGGGCTGTACAAATGACTATTCATAATAAAAGGAAACACATTCAGTAATATATATTGTGGATTCTAACAGTAGGAATATTAACTGTGAAAGCGAGGCTGCAGCTGCTTCTAGGGACTATAAAAACAGCAACTAATAATTGAAAGATGACCAGCTGATAATAAAATATTTTTAGAATGAAACCAGTTAATAACCTTATTTAAACAATTACTGATTTGATAGAAGAAAATGTGATATAGTAGAAGATGGATGTATTCTTCACTTCAGCTATTCAACTCAAGTGTGGGGTACAGTGCATATACACTGCGGTGACCAAAGTCATGGGGTACCTCCTAATACCTTGTTGGACCTTCTTTTTCCTGGCGTTGTGTAGCAAGCCTTCTAGTACCAAACACAGGCCTTCTCTTGGGGAATAAATTACTGAGAACGTACATTTGGAGCCAAGTATTGCACGGCAGTGAAACATGGACATTGAGAACACCGGGACAGAAGAGAATCGAATCATTTGAGATGAGGTGCTACAGACGAATTTTGAAAATTAGGTGGACTAATAAGGTAAAGAGTGAGGAGTTTCTGCGAAGAATCGAAGAGGAAAGGAATATGTGGAAAACACTGACAAAATAAGGAATAGAATGGTAGAAGATCTGTTAAGACATCAGGGAATAACTTCCATGGTACTACTGGGAGTTGTAGAGGGAAATAACTGTAGAGGAAGACACAGATTGGAAACCATCCAGAAAATAATTGAGGACCTGGGTTGCAAGTACTACTCTGAGATGAACAGTAGAGGAATTCGTGGCGGGCCGCATCAAACCAGACAGAAAACCGATGCTAAAACAAATAAATAAATAAGAATGCAACAACCTGAGATGCATTGACTCAACAAGTCGTTAGGAGTCCCCTGCAGAATTACTGGGTCATACTGCCTATACAGCCATCCATAACTGCCAATGTGTTGCTAGTGCAGGATTTTATGCGCGAACTGACGATTCGATTATGTCACAAAAATCTTCAATGCGATTCATGTCGGGATGTCTGAGTGGCCAGATCCTTCGCTCGAATTGTCCAGAATGATCTTCAAACCAATCGCGAACAAGTGTGCCCCAGTGGCACAGCACATTGCCATCCATAAAAACTGAAGTCCATGACTGCCTGGAAATGGTCTCAAAATATCCGAACACAGCCATTTCCAGTCAATGATCGATCCAAGTGGACCAGAGGACGAAATCCATTCCAAGTAAACACAGCGCACACCATTACTGAGCCACCACCAGCTTGGACAGTGACTTGTTGACAACTTGGGTTCATGGCATCGTGGGTTCTGCCCCACACGTGGAAACCTACTGTCAGCTCGACTCATGTGACCAGGTCACAATTTGCCAGTCGTCTGTGGTCGAACCGATATGGTCAAGAGCCCAGGAGAAACGATGCAGGTGATGTCGTGCTGTTAGCAAATGCAATCGCGTTAGTAGCCGGCGGCCACGGTCCATTAGCGCCAAATTTCGCCGCACTGTCCTAACGGATACGTTCTTCGTATGGCCTACATTGATTTCTGTGGTTAATTCATACAGTGTTGCTTGTATGTTGGAAATGACAACTCTATCCAAACGCCGCTGCTCTCGGTTTTTAAGTGGAGGCCGTCGGTCACTGCGTTGTCCGTGGTGAGAAGTAATGCCTGAAATCTGGTACTCTCGGAACAGTCTTGACACAGTCGATTTCGGAATACCGAATGCCCCAACGATTTCCAAAGTGGGATGTCTCACGCGCCTGGCTCCATCTACCTTTCCGCGTTCAAAGTCTGTTAATTCCCATCTCGCGGCCATAATCACATCGGAAACATTTTCACATTAATCTCCTGAGTACAAATGACAGCTCCATCAATGCACTGCTGCCCGCGTTGGTCGAGATGCAGTTATTGTTAGCAGAATGTGGAAACGATGGGTTCAGGAGGGTAATACGGAACGCCGTGCTGGATCCCAACGGCCTTGCATCACTAGCAGTCGAGATGACAGGCATCTTATCAGCATGGCTGTAACGGATCGTGCCGCCACGTCTAGATCCCTGAGTCAACAGATGGGGACGTTTTTAAGACAACAACCATCTGCACGAACAGTTCGACGACGTTTGCAGCAGCATGGACTATCTGCTCGAAGACCATGGCTGCGGGTACCCTGGACGCTGCATCACAGTCAGGAGTGCCTGCGACGGTGTACTCAACGACGAACCAGGCTGCACGAATGGCAAAACGTCATTTTTTCGGATGAATCCAGTATCTGTTCACTGCATCATGATGGTCGCATCCGTGTTTGGAGACATCGCGGTGAACGCACATTGGAAGCGTGTATTCGTCAGCGCCGTACTGGCGTATCACCCAGCGTGGTGGTATGGGGTGCCATTGGTTATAAGTCTCGGTCACCTCTTGTTCGCATTGACGGCACTTTCAACAGTGGACGTTACATTTCAGATGTGTTACGACCCGTGGCTCTACCCTTCATTCGATCCCTGCGAAACCCTACATTTCAGCAGGATTACGCACGACCGCATGTTGAAGGTCCTGTACGGGCCTTTCTGGATACAGAAAATGTTCGACTGCTGTCCTGGCCATCACATTCTCCAGATCACTCACCAATTGAAAACGTCTGGTCAATGGTGGCCGAGCAACTGTCTCGTCACAATACGCCAGTCACTACTCTTGATGAACTGTGGTATCGTGCTGAAGCTGCATGGACAGCTGTAACTGTACACGCCGTCCAAGCTCTGTTTTACTCAATGCCGAGGCGTATCAGGGCCGTTATTACAGTCAGTGGTGGTCGTTCTGGGTACTGATTTTTCAGGATCTATGCACCTAAATTGCGTGAAAATGTAATCACATGTCAGTTCTAGTATAATATATTTGTCCAATGAATACCCGTTTATCATCTGCATTTCTTCTTGGTGTAGCAATTTTAATGGCCACTAGTGTATGCTGCTTAAAGCAACAGTTTGACGATGCCACATGTATTGTAATGTAATGTAGTAAGCTCTAGAGAACTGGCAGCCACGGAACTGGTTCTCTCCGAACTATACATCTATCTTCGTAGAAATCATACAGGACACTCGAAACCTGGTGACCGAAAATTGATGGCGCCCCATCCTGCATAAGGCATGATTCCTTTCATTTGTAAAGGAATATCGTGAAATAACCAACGGACGGGTTTCTGAATTAAATCCTTGAATATCTGATTCAGGGATTTATGCATCTGCCAGACAGCCCTCTATAATTCCAAATGCACAAATCGCAGACTACTGCTGGCGTCTAGTCTTAATTGTAGCAATAAGATATTTGGTAATTTCCAAGAATGATTGCCTCTCGAAGTCGCGGGGTCCAAACGATACATATTGAACTTGCGATTCTAAATCGATCACGCGGCTCTGGTGGTGGGCGTTATGAGTATGTTAACAGTGGTCACTGCAGCAACGACAAAAGAAGACCTTTACAAAAATACTTGTAACTGCAAGGGAGATGACTTACCTTACTCGTAGTTGGTGTTGTCGTCATGTTCAAATGGCTCTGAGCACTATGGGACTTAACATCTGTGGTCATTAGTCCCCTAGAACTTAGAACTACTTAAACCTAACTAACCTAAAGACGTCACACACATCCGTGCCCGAGGCAGGATTCGAACCTGCGACCGGAGCGGTCACACGGTTCCAGATTGAAGCGCCTAGAACGCACGGCCACACCGGCCGGCTGTCGTCATCTGAAAGGCCATGTGATGTGTACAGTACGGGAACAATTCCCATTTTGCCATTAATTCCCGGAGGTATGTAACTTAAAGCAACTAAGGGAACGACGGAAAACAGATATAAATGGCGATCACAAATATTTGATCATAACGCCCGCATCCAGAGTCGCATGATCGATTTATAATCGCACGTGCTATATGTATCGTTTGGACCCCGTGACTTCGATAGGCAATCATTCTTGGAAATTACCTAATATTCATTCACCCACAGTTGTTGCCGAAGGGAAGCGGGAGATATTTTGATTGTTACGTACTTCTGATGATATGGGTGGAAACGGAATTTAGCAAGTACTGCGTATTCATGCACTGAAATGTCTATATCTAAACGACACAGTACGACGTTAATGTTGCCTACGTGTTGTTTCTGTATTCTCAAGAGGAAATCAAAAGTTCACACTGAAAAAAGTCAGTAATCAGGAAGTACACTGAATGCAGAAGTGGGACAACTGTATAACAAGAACTTTCATCGATCAGTGATTTAGAATATCTTGTTTTATGTAATACCAATAACAAAACCAAATAAAGCAAGTGCTTTTATGTGTCGCGCTTCTATCGCTAAGAAGATAGTACTTGTGATCTGTGCTGTAGGAACGTACCTGGAAAAGGAAGTCCTGGGACATCGATGCAGGAGCGGCCGCTGCGCCCACATCGTTCCGGCTTAGTCGGTGTTTCCATGGAAACACCGCTACAAGAATGAGCCATCCCGACTCCTCTCAAAGGGAAACAAACGGCACGCTTCTAGCATCATAACAAATAAGTACTGCACGCTCTTGCCAATGCTAGACAAATAAGATATCCTGGCAACACATTTTTAAGTGGACGGAGGAAATACGAGTTGTGGTGATATTACAGAAAGCAGAGGACGTCAGTTACCGCAAGAATGGACAGGTTCCCAGTTCGCGAGGCGGCCCATAAACCTTCTTATCTTGGAGCTGAACAAAAACTAGCGAGAAACATTCTTGGTGACTGTTCAAAGAGATTTCGGGCTTGCAGCCGATCGTCGTAAACTTTAGTGCCCGATATATCGGCTGGTCAACTGCCAGCCATCTTCAGGTGAGCCGAACGACGACTGACGAAGACGTTCTCCTCTCCGTCTTATATAGTGCGCTGATAGTACTGCCGCGCATGCGTTGCAGTCGCGGAGACAGAAGGGCCACACCGCCCAGCGACAGCGCCCTCGCTGGTGGAACTGCAAGACTCAGCTGCCGTCGGTACTGTCGATGGCCGCAGCTATCGAAGTCTTCTGGTGTCTTCGTCTCGAGCAAATTTCGGAGATGACGGCATTCCATGCGTTATTCAATTGGTAACCACTGTCACGGTTCATTAGATATCCCGCAATGCGTATTTCAACGGATTCTTTGATAATGGAGTCACAAAAAGGTGTTGCTGTTGCCAAAATCTAAGTTTTGTCGTACTCCATTGAATGTCCGTTAGAAATACTATGTTCCGAAATTGCAGACTTACTGGGTTGCAGTAGGTGAGTGCAACGTTGATGTTCTGTACAACGCTCTTCCACTGTACGCGTTGTCTGTCCTACACTCCTGGAAATGGAAAAAAGAACACATTGACACCGGTGTGTCAGACCCACCATACTTGCTCCGGACACTGCGAGAGGGCTGTACAAGCAATGATCACACGCACGGCACAGCGGACACACCAGGAACCGCGGTGTTGGCCGTCGAATGGCGCTAGCTGCGCAGCATTTGTGCACCGCCGCCCTCAGTGTCAGCCAGTTTGCCGTGGCATACGGAGCTCCATCGCAGTCTTTAACACTGGTAGCATGCCGCGACAGCGTGGACGTGAACCGTATGTGCAGTTGACGGACTTTGAGCGAGGGCGTATAGTGGGCATGCGGGAGGCCGGGTGGACGTACCGCCGAATTGCTCAACACGTGGGGCGTGAGGTCTCCACAGTACATCGATGTTGTCGCCAGTGGTCAGCGGAAGGTGCACGTGCCCGTCGACCTAGGACCGGACCGCAGCGACGCACGGATGCACGCCAAGACCGTAGGATCCTACGCAGTGCCGTAGGGGACCGCACCGCCACTTCCCAGCAAATTAGGGACACTGTTGCTCCTGGGGTATCGGCGAGGACCATTCGCAACTGTCTCCATGAAGCTGGGCTACGGTCCCGTACACCGTTAGGCCGTCTTCCGCTCACGCCCCAACATCGTGCAGCCCGCCTCCAGTGGTGTCGCGACAGGCGTGAATGGAGGGACGAATGGAGACGTGTCGTCTTCAGCGATGAGAGTCGCTTCTGCCTTGGTGCCAATGATGGTCGTATGCGTGTTTGGCGCCGTGCAGGTGAGCGCCACAATCAGGACTGCATACGACCGAGGCACACAGGGCCAACACCCGGCATCATGGTGTGGGGAGCGATCTCCTACACTGGCCGTACACCACTGGTGATGGTCGAGGGGACACTGAATAGTGCACGGTACATCCAAACCGTCATCGAACCCATCGTTCTACCATTCCTAGACCGGCAAGGGAACTTGCTGTTCCAACAGGACAATGCACGTCCGCATGTATCCCGTGCCACCCAACGTGCTCTAGAAGGTGTAAGTCAACTACCCTGGCCAGCAAGATCTCCGGATCTGTCCCCCATTGAGCATGTTTGGGACTGGATGAAGCGTCGTCTCACGCGGTCTGCACGTCCAGCACGAACGCTGGTCCAACTGAGGCGCCAGGTGGAAATGGCATGGCAAGCCGTTCCACAGGACTACATCCAGCATCTCTACGATCGTCTCCATGGGAGAATAGCAGCCTGCATTGCTGCGAAAGGTGGATATACACTGTACTAGTGCCGACATTGTGCATGCTCTGTTGCCTGTGTCTATGTGCCTGTGGTTCTGTCAGTGTGATCATGTGATGTATCTGACCCCAGGAACGTGTCAATAAAGTTTCCCCTTCCTGGGACAATGAATTCACGGTGTTCTTATTTCAATTTCCAGGAGTGTATATAGGCCATACCACACTGACATGGTATTTTGTAAATTCACGCCTTCCGCAGTAACTAATCATCCTTCACCGATCATAACAAATCCGAAATCTTAGAAGGCAGACGAAAAACTACTTTCACATGAAAATTATTAAGAATCCTCGCTATCTTGAAGGAAGAAGGAACGAAGGGAAGAAAAGCTAGAGACTTGGCTGGCGCGTTCTCCTCTCCCGGTTACTGGCTCTAGTTGAGAAGGCCCTGTTAATTTGCCGGATCGAGTAACCATTGTCTCTGAACACCGTCCTCAAATGTGCAAGTGCCTTAGGCAAATTCTCTGCATCCGACACCGTATGTGCCCTGTGCACACTCGTGGTTGGGGATGGGTAATGGCAACTTGAAGTATGTGAGTACAAATCAGTGTGAGTGAGCTTAAGATAGACAGAATGTCCCACCAGCCGTCACTCCCTCGTTTAACCAAAACATCCAGGAATGGAAGGCAGTCATCTTTCTCTAGTTCCATAGTAAATCGAATATTCTCATGGATGGAGTTAAGATGATGGAAAAACTCCATTAACTTTTCTTCTCCTTGGGGCCACACTATGAAAGTATCATCAACGTATTTCCAAAAAACAGTTGGTTTACGAACCGCTGATTCAAGTGCTCTCTCCTCGAAATCCTCCCTAAAAAGGTTAACCACCAGAGGAGACACAGGGCTGCCCATGGCGACACCGTCAGACTGTTCAAAACATTCCTGGCTAAACATAAAGTAAGTTGAGGAAAGAGCATGTCGAAACAAAGCAGTGATGTCCGATTCAAACTGCCCAACAATTAGAATCAAGGAATCCGCAAGAGGTACTTTTGTGAAAAGGGAAACTACATCAAAACTCACTAGAAGATCCGAACTACTTAAGTTTACATTTTTACATTCTTGGTGACGTCTGAAATTTCAGTATGAGGTACAAACTATTAAGGATTATAGGTACAAATGATATGAAAGTAAATAAATTCTTATTCGATCAATTTCCAGTATTAGGTTAACTGCGGTCTATCACGGTTTCCGTCTCTTCTTCTGTCTTTCTTGGTTTTATTTTCCTTTTGTTTCTCTTTAGTTTTACTTGTTCATTCTCTGCGAAGGTCCATTAGCCTCCTTCTTGTCTTCATATGACAGGAAATAGATTCTTATTCGATTAGTTTCCATTATTAGGTTAAATGAGGTCTATTAAAGTTTCCATTTTTTTCTCCTGTCTTTCTTGATTTCATTTTCCTTTTGATTCTCTTTAGTGTCACTTGTACATTCTCTCTGCAAAGGTTCATTAGACTCCGTCTTTTCTACTACCTTTTCTATTGCTTTCTGGTACAAAAATTTCTGATTCTGCCTTCTCTCTCACTTCATAAAACACTACCTACAAACTTCATCTCCGTAATGTGTGTTCCGCCGTAAAGATGAAGAACCCAAGAGCAGATAAGGCTGTGAGACGATGTCAGCCAGTAACGCGCAGACTAGGACTCACCGCGACAGGAGCGGACTCCACAAGAAGAGGAGCAGCTGAGTGGGTTGAAAATAAATAAATCGCCAGGTCCTGATGGGATTCCAATTCGGTTTTACAGAGAGCACTCTACTGCATTGGCTCCTTACTTAGCTTGCAGTTATCGCGAATTTCTTGCCCAACGTAAAGTCCCGAGCGACTAGAAAAAAGCGCAGGTGACGCCTCTATATAAGAAGGGTAGAAGGACGGATCCTCAAAATTACAGACCAATATCCTTAACTTCGGTTTGCTACAGGATTCTCGAACATATTCTCAGTTCGAATATAATGAATTTCCTTGAGACAGAGGAGTTGCTGTCCATGCATCAGCACGGCTTTAGAAAGCATCGCTCCTGCGAAACGCAACTCGCCCTTTTTTCACATGGTATCTTGCGAACCGTGAATGAAGGATATCAGACGGATACCATATTCCTTGACTTTCGCAAAGCGTTTAACTCGGTGCCCCACTGCAGACTCCTAACTAAGGTGCGAGCATATGGGATTGGTTCCCAAGTATGTGAGTGGCTCGAAGACGAGTAATAGAACCCAGTACGTTGTCCTCGATGGTGAGTGTTTATCGGAGGTGAGGGTATCATCTAGAGTGCCCCAGGGAAGTGTGGTAGGTCCGCTGTTGTTTTCTATCTACATAAATGATCTTTTGGATAAGGTGGATAGCAATGTGTGGCTGTTTGCTGATGATGCTGTGGTGTAAGGGAAGGTGCCGTCGTTGAGTGACTGTAGGAGGATACAAGATGAATTGGACAGTATTTGTGATTGGTGTAAAGAATGGCAGCTAACTCTAAATATAGATAAACGTAAATTAATGCAGATGAATAGGAAAAAGAATCCCGTAATGTTTGAATACTCCATTAGTAGTGTATCGCTTGACACAGTCCCGTCGTTTAAATATTTGGGCGTAACACTGCAGAGCAATGTGAAGCGTGACAGGCATGTAGAGGCAGTTGTGGGGAAGGCGGATAGTCGTCTTCGGTTCATTGGTAGAATTTTGAGAAGATGTGGATCATCTGTAGAGGAGACCGCTTATAAAATACTAATACGACCTATTCTTAAGTGCTGCTCGAGCGTTTTGGATTGATTGAGGGAGGACATGAAGCAATTCAGAGGCGGGCTGCGAGATTTGTTACTGGTAGGTTTGATGATCACGCCAGTGTTACAGAAATGCTTCAGGAACTCGGGTGGGAGTCTCTAGAGGAAAGGAGGCGTTCTTTTCGTGAATCGCTGCTGAGGAAATTTAGAGAACCAGCATTTGAAGCTGACTGCAGTACAATTTTACTGCCGCCAACTTACATTTAGCGGGAAGACCGCAAAGATAAGATAAGAGAGATCTCGTAAGGAGGCATATAGGCAGTCATTTTTCCCTCGTTCTGTTTGGGAGTGGAACAGGGAGAGAAGATGCTAGTTGTGGTACGAGGTACCCTCCGCCACGCACCTTATGGTGGATTGCGGAATATGTATGTAGATGTAGAACATAAGCGCCACTCCTGCGAGCCTCAGCGGTCAGTAGAAGACAGAGTAGTAGACCCGGCATTAGAAGAGGCCATAGAAGAGCGTCATCCTAGTTATTGTACTGAGACTTGTCCGTTATATCAATTGCTTACATTGACACTGAATATAGTGAAGGACACTGTTTGCATGTCGCCAGTGGCTTGCGACACGTTCTTGTAAACCAAAGTTAAATATTGTCAATCTAGAATGAGATTTTCACTCTGCAGCGGAGTGTGCGCTGATATGAAACTTCCTGGCAGATTAAAACTGTGTGCCCGACCGAGACTCAGGTGGTAAAGCACTTGCCCGCGAAAGGCAAGGTCCCGAGTTCGAGTCTCGGTCGGGCACACAGTTTTAATCTGCCAGGAAGTTTCATTGTCAATCTACTTTATTCTAATGAAAATCATTAATGTGATTTGTTTGCATTGTTGTATAGGCATCCGAGAAGGTAGTATCCTTTAGGCACCCTATATGAGACAAGTGGTCAGGACCCCACAATGTGAACTTTCATCTTATTCATACAATGAAGGCTTTCACGGCAGGATGTCTTAGCTGCCGTTGATATTTTCGGGATGTATGCTCGTGCTGCATGAAACTTTTCCGCTGCAAATATCCCGTCCAGACCTACGCTGGACATCTTCACAAGTGGTCCGGATTCCACTGAATCTTGCTGACTGGTGCGTAGGACGTCGGAGAGCGACATAAATACTGTGACAAGGTGGCATGGTGTAAATTTGCACGTGATCGGCAGAGATAATTCTAGACGGGTATAAAACTTATCTGTCTATTGTCATCTCTCAAAGATGAAATCTGTCGACTGAGTCCGTAGATGTCCTGTTCATAGATCAGTTACCAGTAAGTTTCATGGCTGCTTCTTTTGTGTCAAAAAGTATCCGCATGTTTATTTATATTTCGATGGTTTCTCTGTATAGCCGTGAGAAACAGTTCGTCATTGTAGATAAAATTTTAGTTTAAGAAAACTTCACTTCATGATTTTCTGACTGAGTAGGATGCTCTGATGAAGCTTTTCTGTTTTCCCTTTCCGACAAAAACATTTATGTTCCTTCAGCCGTGTATTTTCGTTTCTGTTTGTAATTCCGCTGTTGGCCTTCCACATGAACACGGAATTTTATAGACCCACATGTCGTCGCAGAAGGAGGAGGAGGAGGAGATTAGTGTTTAACGTCCCGTCGACAACGAGGTCATTAGAGACGGAGCGCAAGCTCAGGTGAGGGAAGGATGGGGAAGGAAATCGGCCGTGCCCATTCAAAGGAACCATCCTGGCATTTGCCTGAAGCGATTTAGGGAAATCACGGAAAACCTAAATCCAGATGGCCGGAGACGGGATTGAACCGTCGTCACAGAAGGAGTTTACCTTACACGGATCAGAGTGCTTGACATATTTATGTTGTTGGTCTAAAAGCAGGTCTCAGGTTATGTTTCTGTAAAATATTTCTTATCTGATCACTTACTTCTTTTTGATAAAGGGCGGAGAAAATGACTTCTTCCATCGCCGTCGTCTATCCTTGTTCTCTGGCCTGCTGTTATTTGGTCGCAGAATTCCGTTTACCTCATTTCCTGAACAGCCCTTTTTCCCGAAAGCCTGCTTCACATGTTTTAATTCGGCGTAAAGGTGTTCCGATGAGCAAATCCTTTTGGCTCTATCGACAAGACTTCTGATGTGATCACTCTTCTGTCGTAGATGACATTTGTGTTTTCTATACAAATATGTGCTCGTTCCTAAAAACTCTTTGTTCCAAACTTCCATCTGTCTGTCTCAGAGTTAAAGCTTCCAAGAGAGACGTTTCGTAGTCGTTTCCCATTTCCGTGTTATACTGAATTTTTGAAATTACGATGTTTAGGTGACAAAATAATTCTCGTCAAGGTTTTTTACCATGTGATCAAACCAAAAATGTATCATCCACAGACCGGTAGCTTCGTGATGGTTTCTTTTTCTACAGCTGACAGTTGTCATTATTCTATATAAAAGTTAGGCATCGCAGGACAAACTGAGATACCTTACCATGTGATCAAACCAAAAATGTATCATCCACAGACCGGTAACTTCGCGATGGTTTCTTTTTCTACAGCTGACAGTTGTCATTATTCCATATAAAAGTTAGGCATCGCAGGACAAACTGAGATACCTTTTATACTGGCAGGTCTGCTTCTCGTGGTATCTACTGCTTAATTCCGCAATACACAGGGGCGTCAGGATACTTTTGGTCAGATAATGAACATACCTTTCGACCCACAGGTCTTGTGCAGTGTCTGAAATTCTTCTCTCGGTTTCCTTGGAGGATCTATTTTTATGTAGTTCTCTTGTTAATCGTGATACTCTATCCCGCCTAATACGGAAATGCACTAATTCTGATGATTGTGTAAACAATACTGTCCTGTTATTGTAGTTGTTGTTGATGATGATGACGAAGAAGATAAAAGAGTAGACACGGACCTCTCCACATTCAAACGTCACGCACATTTTCCCCAGGGCATTTTACTGTCCTTCCATCTACATCTACAATGACGCGCCAAAGAAACTGGTATAGGCGTGCGTATTCAAATACAGAGATATGTAAACCGGCAGAATACGGTACTGCAGTCGGCAACGTGTATATAAGACAACTGTCTGTCAAAGTTGTTAGATAGGTTACAGCTGCTACAACGGCAGGTTATCAAGATTTAAGTGAGTTTGAACGTGGTGTTACAGTCACCGCACAAGCGATGGGACGCAGGATTTCCGAGGTAGCGATGAAGTGGGGATTTTCCCGTGCGACCATTTCATGAGAATACTGTGAATATCAGGAATCCGGTAAAACATCAAATCTCCGACGTTGCTGCAGCCGGAAAAAGATCCTGCAAGAAAGGGACCAACGACAATTGAAGAGAATCACTGAACGTGACATAAGCGCAACCCTTCCACAGATTGCTGCAGATTTCAATGCTGGGCCATTAACAGGTGTCATCGTGTGACAGGTAACATATGCGGGAGCATCCTGTGTAATCACCTGCATCCATTCATATCCATTGTGCATTCCGACGGACTTCGGCAATTCCAGCAGGACAATGCGACACCGCACACGACCAGAATTGCTACAGAGTGGAGTGGCTCCACGGACACTCTTCTGAGTTTAAACGCTTCCGCTAACCACCAAACTCCTCAGGCCTGTGCATTATTGAGCATATCTGGGACGCCTTACAATGTGCTGTTCGGAAGAGATCTCCACGGATTTATGGACAGCCTTGCACAATTCATGATGTCATTTCCCTCCAGCACTACTTCAGACATTAGTCGAGTCCGTACTACGTCGTGATGTGGCACTTTTGCGTGCTCTCGGGCGACCTACAGGTGTTGGTCAAGTGTACCAGTTTCTTTGGCTCTTCAATGTACATCTACACACATACTGCGCAAGCCACCTCATGGTACATGACGGGGAGTACCTCGTTACACTGCAAGTCATTTCCTTTCTTGTTCCATTCGTAAATATATCCAGGAAAGATTGACAGTCAATATGCCTCTCTACGAGCCCTAATTCCTCTTACCTTCTAGTCGTGATCTTTAAGCGTAATGTACGTTGCCTGCAGTAGAATCGTTCTGCAATCAACTTCAAATCCTCCAAAGTGGCTGAAAGTTCAAATCCTGCCTTGGGCATGGATGTGTGTGATGTCCTTAGGTTAGTTAAGTTTAAGTAGTTCTAAGTTCTAGGGGAGTGATGACCTGAGAAGTTAAGTCCCATAGTGCTCAGAGCCATTTGAACCATTTCTTTCTAAGTTCTAGGGGACTGATGGCCTCAGCTGTTGAGTCCCACAGTGCTCAGGGCCATTTGAACCATTTGTTCTGTACGCGGTCTTCTTTAATGATCAACAAAATTCCTGAAAATTCTCCCAGTAAACCGAAGTCGACCGTTCGCTTTCACTATTACCATTTTTACTTAATTGGTACATTTCATGTCTCTTTTCGAAGTTACTCCTAGATATTTAATCGACGTGACTGTATAAAGCGGCACCCTTATAATGCTGTATTCTAAAATTACAGGACAGTTTTTCCTATTCGTCTTCATAATTTATAATTTTTTACATTTAGAGAAAGCTTCCATTCATCACACCATATAGAAATTTTGTTTATCTTGCATCCTACTACAGACTAACGACGCTGCCTTTCCGTACATGACAGCGTCATCAGCAAACAGCCGTAGACTGCTGCTCACCCTGTCCGTGAGATCATTATCGTATACAGAGAATAAGAGCAGTCCTATCACATTTCCCTGGGCCACTCCTGACGATAACCTTGTCTCGTATGAACACTCGTCATCGAGAAGGAGTCTTCGAGCCGCGCCGGCCAGAGTCGCCGAGCGGTCCTAGGCGCTTCAGTATGGAACCGCGCGACCGCTACGGTCGCAGGTTCGAATCCTGCCTCGCGCATGGATGTGTGTGATGTCCTTAGGTTAGTTAGGTTTAAGTAGTTCTAAGTCCAGGGGACTGATGACCTCAGGTGTTAAGTTCCATAGTGCTCAGAGCCATTTGAACCATTTTTATTCGAGCCGCTCACATACCTAAGAATCTAATTTGTATGCTTTCATCTTCGTTAGTAGTCACCCAGACTCCCGGACCAATCATCATCGTCGAACAGCCAGGGCAGGAATGTGACAAACAGCCGTGTTGTTCAGTGCCGTATTTATAACACGACATTCTTTACTGTCACCGGACTCCGAACCTCTAACTTCCGCATGAGCATGCGGGCGCGCGGACACACTACCACCTTTCCTAGACTCCGACGCCGTTGCCGCCTCTGCCGAGGTATTAACGAGGGTCGTGTCCTGCACCGTTGGGTGTGGTGCAGTCTGATGTCTTAACCGCAGAGCAGCTACGCCGACAAAAGCCAGGAAACGAGAGGCTTTTCTTGACGCGGCAGCCGTAGAAGGGCGGGGGTGCTGGAGACCACCCGTTCAGCGCTATTACCCACCGCACAGTGGCGGAGGTCGGCGAACTGGGAGGCGCTAAACAACGTTAGCAGGTTCAAAGTCCAGTGATTGTAAACAAACAGCAATAAAGAAGTTCTCGTATCTACGAACTGTCTTTTGGTGCACATGCATCTATCGTCGGCAAAATCTCACCGTCCACACTCACTCACCCTCCGCACCCGTTGTTACTGGTAGTTATAACGGTCCACCAGGATGCTTCCACTTCACATAAAAGTTGGCATTATGAAACAACTCGCTGAATACATTGCATTGACCGGGTGTGTATTTGCACCAATCTTCTATTAGCCCATCTTCTCAGACGAAATACCCTCAGACTTCAAGAAGAGTATAATAATTCCAATCCCAAAGAAAGCAGGTGTTGACAGATGTGAAAATTACCGAACTATCTGTTTAATAAGTAACGGCTGCAAAATACTAACGCGAATTCTTTACACACGAATGGAAAAACTGGTAAAAGCCGACCTCAGGGAAGATCAGTTTGGATTCTGTAGAAATATTGGAACACGTGAGGCAATACTGACCCGACGACTTATATTAGAAAATAGATTAAGGAAAGGCAAACCTACGTTTCTAGCATTTATAGACTTAGAGAAAGCTTTTGACAATGTTGACTGGAATACTCTCTTTCAAATTCTGAAGGAGGCAGGGTAAAATACAGGGAGCGAAAGGCTATTTACAATTTGTACAGAAACCTGATGGCAGTTATAAGAGTCGAGGGACATGAAAGGGAAGCAGTGGTTGGGAAGGTAGTGAGACAGCGTTGTAGCCTCTCCCCGATGTTATTCAATCTGTATATTGAGCAAGCAGTAAAGGAAACAAAAGAAAAATTCGGAGTAGGTATTAAAATCCATGGAGAAAAAATTATAACTTAAAGGTTTGGCGATGACATTGTGATTCCGTCAGAGACAGCAAAAGACTTGGCAGAGCAGCTGAACGGAATGGACAGTGTCTTGAAAGGAGGGTATAAGATGAACATCAACAAAGATAATGGAATGCAATCGAGTTAAGTCGGTTCATGCTGAGGGAATTAGATTAGAAAATGAGACACTTAAAGTAGTAAAGGAGTTTTGCTATCTGGGGAGCAAAATAACTGATGATGGTCGAAGTGGAGAGGAAATAAAATGTAGACTGGCAATGGCAAGGAAAGCGTTTCTGAAGAAGAGAAATTTGTTAACATCGAGTATTGATTTAAGTGTCAGGAAGTCCTTTTTGAAAGTATTTGTATGGAGTTTAGCCATGTATGGAAGTGAAACGTGGACGATAAATAGTTTAGACAAAAAGAGAATAGAAGCTTTCTAAATGTGGTGCTACAGAAGAATGTTGAAGATTAGATGGGTAGATCACATAACGAATGAGGTGGTATTGAATAGAATTGGGGAGAAGAGGAGTTTGTGGCACAACTTGACAAGAAGAAGGGATCGGTTGGTAGGATACGTTCTGAGGCATCAAGGTGTAGGAAAGTAGCCTACTCACGCCGTATAAAATTCACATCAGTCTTTCCATTGTGTGCCAGCCTAGTCCGCTGTAACTAGCTCTGACGTCATAAATGTTGCGCAATACTTTAAAAATCAAGTAAATAACCTGAAACGTTTCTAGCAAGTCAAGAGTAATACTAAATCTATATGTGTTGATTTTCAGTTCAATAACTTTAATCATTTTCGAAATTTGGATGTTTTTCTGTAAAAATCATTGGCGCAACAGAAAAGAGCTAGAAACTTAAAAATTTGTATTTAGATTCCTTTGGCATAATAATTTAGTAAAAACAGTATTCTGGATCTCACAAATTAAAATTTTAGTCGAAATTCATGATTTTCTGGTTTTTGTCTTAAAAATTAAGGAAGCAAGATAGATTAAGTAGGCTAATAAATAAGGCTAGGATGTTTAAATTTAATTAGAAGGGAGATCCGCTATAATCATAGAGATGTGAGAAGTTTTAATTGAATAACTATAAAACTATAGCGATAGCGTATCTCCAAAGGGCAAGTTCAGAGCTCGTCTACTGCGTGTAGTGTAATTACATTAATTCTCTCGCCCAAAATTTTTAACTTAGCCACGTCAGACTTTTATTATGATTACTTACCTGTGTGCTGAATGCACATTTAAATTGAGAGCTTCATCGGCCATCAGCAAAGGAAGCGATGATTTATTCAATAACTGAAAGTGGTGCATTACTAGCCCGGCGGCTAGTCGGGAGAGCGGATTTAATCAGGCGTTCCCTTAGCCGTCCGCACCACGGCTTTATATATAAGAAAGCTGCGTGAGAGAAAAAGGCCCCAGTTCTCTCCATATGCTGAATAGCACACAACCTGTGCCGGGAGTCGCGTCGCGTCGGTATCATTGCTATAAACAGCCTCGGTTGCCGTAATAAGTTACTCGGGGTACGCGTAACCATGAAATCGTTTTCGAATGAAGTGTTAATTCTGGGATGACTTTAATGATCTATCTTCAGTTTGCGTATGTCGTATTTTCACGTGCCGTCGCGGGACAGACATTCTACCATTATTTAGCGTGGCGTTTGATGAACATTATCATCAAATTATGGCGAGCATTCACTTCAACATTTAATTTGAACAGTTATAGTTGTATCAGCGCAATAGACTCTGAACTGCTCTGTTAGTTGGATTGTGTGGATTCTTTTTGGTCTGTGATTTTCTGACTATAGTGAACATTTTTAGAGAATCGTTTTTGATTATGAATCCCAGACAATCTCCTAATTCCTCAGAGCTGTAAGCTGTAGCTATAAGTGTATTTCTCAGATGAAGTGGGCACTAGGAATTCTAATTACAGGCTTCACGTTTTGCTAATTACTTTCTGGTTGCCAATATTGTAGTTAGAGAGCCAGTGTTGAGAACGCAAACCACAGCATAAATAATAGGAACATTTAACAACAATAATTCCACCCGCCGCCACACATATCGTGAATCGGCCGGGAAATGCTTCTTTTCTACATTACACTCTACATTTATTATTAACAATATATTCCACCCGCCGCCCCACAAAGGGATCACCAATTTAGTACTGGATGGCAGCGTGGAGGGTAAAAATCGTAGAGGGAGACCAAGAGATGAGTACACTAAGCAGATTCAGAAGGATGTAGGTTGCAGTACGTACTGGGAGATGAAGAAGCTTGCACAGGATAGAGTAGCATGGAGAGCTGCATCAAACCGGTCTCAGGACTGAAGACCACAACAACAACAACAATTTATTAACTGTATTATGATTTCGTTCACTGTTAACAGATCTTAAGTTAGAAGATTTTGTGACTTTTTATTTTTATTTTTAATTGTATACTTTTTATACTGGCATTCGTAAAGTTGTATGTTACCTAACCAGGCTAAGGTCTGTATTGTATGTTATTTGTACTTTTTATGGATTTTAAGTATGGGGCCTATATCAGTATATGTTTTTAATGACAGACGCTCGTTTAGCCAAGGGAGAAAATTTTTAACTAAAGACAATGCTTACCGCATTTCAGTCTTTATATTCGTGACACTAGTTTACTACGTTCTCTGGCTAACGTGCCCCCTGCTGGCATTAGGTTTTTGTATAAATACTGACGCAGTCTGAGTATTAGCACGCATATGTTTAACTTGGCGATGATTTATATCGGGATATTTTAACGGTATGTATGACAGCCGTATATGACTGTAAATATTTTATATTTTATACTTCATGCATCACTACGACTTGTATAGATTTAACCTTAATTAATTGAACCTGGTCGCTTACACAATATTTATATTTACAACAGATCTGAAGATGGCGATAAGCCGAAACCGGTCGAAAAGATCTATGTGATCAAGATGGGCTTGTGAAAATAAAATTGCTAAAAATTCTTTAATCAGCATGTAGTCATAATATTTGATTTGAATAATTTAGTAGAACAGTTTAATGTTTTGTAGTTAAAGAGAGAGATGCACATTATGTTAACAGTGTTTCTGTAGCAACTCCAGAAACACTCTATCCAACGCCCCAAGAGCAGAAGTAGGTCGTGCTTGCCTCATTTCGAGGTTGTTAAGCATAGATAGCAGCTGTTAAGGGAAGCTCATCTCCTAAGAACGCGGGTCTACTGTCGCGCTGCCGTCAGCAGCGTAGAGCCTCTTCTTTTTTTATATCCTCCTCCCCCTGGCGCAACGCTCTAACGTCCACGCTCTCGACAGCGTCCAATCTGCGTGGCAATCGAAAAGCGTCACGGTGGCCAGGCTAAAAATGGTCCCAAGATAGAGGCGCAGGGAGCGTCCGTGCTCCGAGGCCGAGCGAAAACCTTTTTTCCTAGCGAAATAGCGTCCAGCAGGCGTCCGGCCCCGAAAAGCGATGTCCTCTGCCGACCTTCCAATCAGCGCCTTGGACACCTCCGCCCGGCGGGAGATGAATTTTCATCAGCGTTTGCTATATTAGATGTTGGGTGTAGTGATTTGTAGGAGGGAGCGAGCGCGCATACAGAAGCGGGGAACGCTCTGACGGTTATCAGCTTTTTTCATTAGACTGCGCGATGATGAGCACAGAGGGTGAAGGGAGGTTCCGGCGGGGGACGTGCCGGCTGTGTTGGGGACCGGGGGTACTACAGAGATGCGCGTGGCAGATCCTGTAGATGGTGAAGTTCTCTTGACGAGGGTGTACTTGGTTCTTAGCAGCTTAACCAGGTGACGAGATATTCTGGAACATATTACTGGCCAAATTATTCCTCGGCGGTCGGTGAGACGCCTACTGAAGCTTACCCGGAAGCATTCCTTGACAACGTACAATTCAGCTCCTTCTTTTCTGTGGGAAAAGGGGCTTACAAAAACCGAAGCTACCTCAGATTACTGTCAACAAACTCTTCCGCGATTTTCTCCATCTTTAAGAGTGAAGGTAATATTGAATCGATTGTCTTGAGTCAGAAACCCCTCTCTCTCTGTCTCTCTCACTTTACTTAAACTTTTTCACGCTATTCTCTCTCTCACTGTCTCTCACATACAAACATGCACTATTCATATTTTTCTTTATCGTTATCATTCTTCTGACATTTACAGGTATTATTTACTGTCAGGAATTGGCTTTCAACAACCTGCCTGAATCCATCCCACTATTTTGAGACCCAGCTCAACTTGTCCGACATAAACAGAATTCCTTCTAGCTGTAGCATAGTACCCGCAGCGTAGGAGCTTAGATAGGTGACTGATGTTTGAAACACGCTGAGATGTGTTTCGCTTGAGGTGTTAATTTTTTTTCGATGAGACTGATTGAACAGTCTTCTGTTCATTCTATCCATCTACCTCTCTCTCTGTCTGTGCCAGTATCCTGACAATTGAGATACCATTGGCTCTGGACAACCTGTCTCAATCCACCCTGCCAAATCGAGAACCATAGAAAACTTTTATTCATTCGAGGAACCACTTAAAATCGATCAATATATTGGAGGCGATGCCTGAGTGGCCCTGGAATGGATTTGACTTAGGATACTTATTTGTTACCACGTGGTTGATTGAGAAAATATTCTTTCTAAGTCCTGATAATGTATTTTTGTTAGTAGTTGGTTCTACCGCATCCCTGATACAAAAGTTTCATCATTTTATAATGTGTGTTGTTGAAGAAGACTTCAAAACTGGCCAAACGGTAGAGTGAACATTTCTAAACACAGCCTATACAGGAAAATTATTCTCATACAAGAAATTATTGAATATTCATTTGCAAGCCCACCCAAAATATTAGGATTCTTTTCAATGGGGCTAGGAATTTCTAATGCCAAGATCATTATGTAGTTATCATTCGACATTAACAGTTTTCTTCACGATAGATAGAAAGGTATTAATTATCCTTTACACATGTGTGTTTCACCGAATAATCTACAGAATGGGAATATTGGTTTGAATGTATAACTTGCAAGTAGAATTTCTATTTTCTTCGTGGGTCGAACTAATTGAGATTGCTCGAAGTTAGTAAGTGTTATACCCAAGTCTCTACAATCTTCTTGCTTCTATAGCTTCATCGTGTCCTTTCCCTTGGAAAGTCCTACTCCCCAATCAATGAATCTATTTTTTGTTCTTCGTTTCTTCTTTGTAGTTCCAGACTGGTTACTGCCAACAGACTTAAAAAGCTGAATTGTTGATTTAACACTAAAACTTTTGTTTCATACCTTATAATTTCTCAACATTTTTATTAAAGAAAAATGGATTCGAAAGTCTAAATATCGATTTGATGTAGTTACAAAGACCTACTTTACTTCATGAACCTATTAGATTCGTGCTAAAACCTGAGTTTCTTATATTGGTTGAAGGGTAAGAAACTTATAGGTTGATGAGCAATATGACAAGATATTCATCATTTGAATTTGCAGCTCCTTCAGTTTACCGTGTTTGCAGCTAAAATTGTAGGATGTGAGGTCCGCCAGTTCGCAAAACACCGTTTTTTATCAGTACCCAAACATATTTCAGCACCATTGTGCCATCATCAGTGGGTTTCCGTTTTATTTAATCTGTAATGTGATCACTTTTACTAAATGATTACAAAATTAAACTTACAAAACGTAAATAAAAATAAAATAGGCGCGAAATATCGCGACAAACTAAATTACTTGTAGATGATAGATAAACTCCCAACAAAATTTCTCATTAACGTCGTTTGGTTGCAGATGACAAGCTACCTGTAATAAATAATAGGCTACACAAATGTTACTGAAAAATCATGCATACCAAGTGTAAAGGTAATAACAAAAAGCGACGAACTATTGTTTGAACTAAATATTTAGTTCAATCATTTAGTATTTCAATAATTTAGTAGTTTTTCAATCATTTAGTAAAAATGTTCACATTACAGATTAAATAAAACGGAAACCCACTGACGATGGCACAGTGGCGCTGAAACATTTTTGGGTACTGAGAAACAACGGTGTTTTGCATAACTGGCGGACTTCACATCCTACAAGTATGACAAGGTTATAGATACTTCAGGTCTATGATAAGGAGAGTAAACGCAGCGGCATTAATGGATAAAACTGCGTGAAAAAAAGGAGAACCTTGGAGAAATTCCAGCACAGTACTTTAAAAATAAAATTTGTAGTATAGTTTTGTTTTCCATCGAATCACAGTATTGACCAGAAATCCAGCCAAGAAAACTTTGGAGTATTTTTTCCATGTGTATTCCATCTTCTATCTAAGCGAAGCGTCTAGATAAATCTCATTTCACTTTTACATAGTTTCTGCAATAACTTTCGAAGTGTGAAATTCCCAGGTACATGGTATTTGTAAAATTTTCAAACTGATTACTAATAGAAAAGGGGCGAAAATGCTCAGTGAGGGCTAAACGCCCACAAGGCATTCGTAAACTTATGTACACATATTTAGTTGATAATCTGAAGCAGTTCTATCTGTAGAAATTATCTAGTATGTTTTGACAAGGCGTACAGAAATTAAGTTTTCCTGGTACCTGTAATGAGACGGTAGAATGTTAATAACGGATGGCCCTTCTCCTCACAGCTTTACTTGAAATTTGGAAAATAAATTTTTTTCCTGCTATCTCGAAGCATTTGTATCCCAATAGTGTACTTCATAAAATTTTCTTAATTGTAACAAACAAAAAGACAGATTACCCATGTGCCATGCTACTCAAATACCGTCCATCTCACATCCACCATTAAGGCAGAAATGAAACATATCACTGATGGCCTAAAGAATAATAAAACTGCAAGAGACGACTTAATTGTGGCAAAGTTCCTGGAACTGGTGAATGAAGATACTCTGAACATACCAGCAGAACTCTTCGGTCTATGTAAAAGACTTCATTCTTTGGGTTTCCTGTGTGACACTTCACTCGCTTTTGATGCCTCCTCTCTTCTACAGGCGTAGCCAGTCGATCTTACTCTCCAAGTCTTGATTTCTGCAACTTCTGGTTCAGTACATATCTCCGAGCACACCACTTTCTTTCTTCTTCTCCATTCTTCTACCTCACAAATTGGCTGAATAGCTTCCACTGGGGTTTTATTTTCTAAAACTTTTATCTTTATTTCTGTGTACTTATCTATTCTCCATATTTCCAATTCACATAGGAATACTGTCCTGATTATACTTTTACAGGTCCTTATTTTCGTTACTCTTGAAAAAACTTTGGATGACAGTAATTTGACGAGTAAATATGACTGTCTTCGTTTTGCTTCGATCCTCACTTTTATTTCTTGTTTCTCATCGCTCCTGTTGTTTATTACTGCCTCCAGATATTTAAAGACATCTGCTTCTTCAAGTGATGGGCTAGTCCTTGCTAGAAGAGCAGACCTTGTTAACACTTACGTAATAGATCTACTATGTAACATCTGTAATCATAACTTCAGTGATATGCAGGTGGGTACGAAAATTTTTCCCAAATTTGTAAATCTTCGCAATTTTGTACTTTCTGGTAAATGTGTTTTCAAAATGTATGGCCTTTTGAATAATGTATGTACCAATTGTTAACTAATGTTGCTGCTTCGTGCATAGGAAGTGTACTGTTTTTAGGTAGTAGAAAAACTTCCATAACTGAAAGACTAAGGCGCGAAATGAAAAGGTGAAGACATGTGAATTTTATGTGTCAGTTGTTTCTGGCGGAACATGTTCGTATGGTTGCTCATATAAGTATGAACATGTCATGTTTCCACTGACGTAAATATAATTATAAAAGTGAACTGAAAGGCGTCGGAAGAAAAGGGCTTTTAGTGGCAGCAGTGTGATAGTTATTGATTTGCTCTAAATTTATAATAACGACGCCGAGATGAATACATAGATCACATTACATGAAGACCGTTACTGCGCTACGCTGCGTTAAATCATCACCACAGAAGATCGTTTCCTCATAAGCCTCGAGGCAAAGTAATGTCTTAGTTTTGTACTTTCGTACATGAACCAGTGTTTACTAAAGTCTCTCAAATATAATTGTTCAAGTCCAGCAGTGCGCTATATAATTAGATTTTTCCTGGTTCAGTAAAATTTTCAAGATCCACTCCCGAGTCCATGTTTAGTCCGAGTACTGAATCAAAGTGAAAGTGTTGAGAGAAATATTTAAAACTTATATAAACAGTTTGTTAGATTAACTGGAGCCATTTTATTGATTTGAAGTGACGCCTTAGTCCAAAGGGCTAGACGTGTTAGTTAAAGTTTATCACTTTACTTAATAGTAGAACAATATTTACATGAAGTTCTATGAAACGAAATTGTTTTAAATCACTTTGTATGATATAAAAGTCCCGCGTGGAAAAATTGATTACAAGGCAGATTACTGGACATAGCAGATGAAGGTCCTACACAACATTACAAGTGTAACGGGCTTCCATTCAGTGTTTATTCTTAAATGTGTTGTTTAGTGTAAGAACTACAAAACAGAATAGTTTAAGGATTCCCCATCCCCCCTCTATTTTTTTTCTCAGTCACCAGACTGGTTTGATGCGGGCCACCCCTACACTATAGTAACTATTTAGTAAATTAACCGTGAAAGTTTGATGAATGTTTATGTAATTGTTAACGAGATTTATCTTTACATCAGGAAGAACAGGTCTAAGGAAAAACAGATTCAAGGCTCCCATGTGCAAAACATATCACTGCGAAATGAAAAATTATATCAATATGAAATGAGTATGCCTTGGGTTCTTGGTACGTGAAGTTATTGCTCTGTTAGTGATCCGAAAATACTGATTACCTTCAGTAAAGTAAAGTGAGAGAATTACAAGGCAGAATAATTCAAAGATTCCGCTATATTACAGTAATTGTTTTAGCAAATTAATCGTGAAGGTTTATTGGACGTTTATACAATCGTTCACGAGATTTATGTTTACTTCAGGAATAGTAGATCACAGGAAAAACAGATTCAGAGCTTCCATGTACGAAACATGTTACTGTGAAATAAAAAAGCATATCAATATGAAATGTGTATAACTTGTGTTCTTGGTAGATGGAGTAATTGATCTGTTATTCATTCAAAAGTACTAATTATCTTAGGTAATCTTGTAGGATAGAGTTAAGTCGCATACTGCAAATTACATTTTCATTTTTTATCGAAATAATTAATGTGATACAGTTTGCTGTATCAATAGCGTCAAGCAATAAGAGGATTTATGGTTGTCCTTTTTGCAAGAGCCTTCTAGAGTGCTCGTATCTGGTTTTAAGAGTTTTTCTTACAGAAGTGCGGCATAATTTAACCATTGTTTCACATGACGAAACCGTAACTATAAATTTTCTTGCAGTTACTTTTGTTCATTCTGGGCTGGCGACTGTATTTAGTTTTCACAAACACATACTTACACTTTCTGCTGCTGACCGTTGATTCGATTCCCACGCTAATTACCTTTCATCCTTGCAATACGTATCTCACACACAATACGAAATGAAGTTCGACTACCTTTCCATTAGCCAAAAGATCACAGTCAACCAAAATCCTGTCGAAGGAGTGGAATTTTCGAATGTATTTGCTGATATTGGTATCCTCCCTATGGTGTTACAATCACATACATTAGAGCGCCAGTCAAATACTGGATGTTCCACGTACTATAGAAGTGCCTTTACGCTGGAATCTAACAGCGGAGTCAACCTTTTTTCAGAAAACTCACGACTAATGATAGGATGTGCTGTTCATGGAGTATATCAATGACCTCGCAGACAATACTAATAGTAAATTGGGATTTTGCAGGTGATACGGTTATATGTAATGACGTACTATCTCAGAGAAGCTATGTAAATATTCGGTCAGATCTTGATAAGATTTCAAAGTGGTACAGGGATCGCAACGTGCTTTAAATATTGAGAAACATAAAACTGTGCATTTCACAAAACGAAAAACCGTAGTATCCTATGACTATATTGTCAATGAGTCACTGTTGGAATCGGTCAACTCGTACATATACCTCGATGTAAAACGTTGTAGGGATATGAAATATAATGATCACATAGGTTCAGTCGTGGATAAAGCGCCACTGAAGAATGATCGTCTCAATGTTTTCTTTCGAAAAACCTACGGCATATTTTTTCTCCATCTTTCATCTAACCGAGGTTGAAATCTTTACCTTAGATTTCTGTTTAGTGCTAGAATACTGGGGAAGTGCAGACAATCTGCAAAGGAGATTGCTTACAAATCACTCGTGCGACCGTTTCTAGAATATTGCTCAAGTGTGTGGGACCCGTACCAGATGGAATAACGAGGTATATCGGAAGTATGCAGGCCCCCCCTATGAACCATAGACCTTGCCGTTGGTGGGGAGGCTTGCGTGCCTAAGCGATACAGATAGCCGTACCGTAGCTGCAACCACAACGGAGGGGTATATGTTGAGAGGCCAGAAAACGTGTGGTTCCCGAAGAGGGGCAGCAGCCTTTCCAGTAGTTGCAGGGGCAACAGTCTGGATGATTGACTGCTCTGGCCTTGTAACACTAACCAAAACGGCCTTGCTGTACTGGTGGCTGAAAGCAAAGGGAAATTACGGCCGTAATTTTTCCCGAGGGCATGCAGCTTTACTGTATGAATAAATGATGTTGTCGTCCTCTTGGGTAAAATATTCCGGAGGTAAAATAGTCCCCCATTCGGATCTCCGGGCGGGGACTACTCAGGAGGACGTCGTTATTAGGAGAAAGAAAACTGGCGTCCTACGGATCGGAGCGTGGAATGTCAGATCCTTTAATCGGGCAGGTAGGTTAGAAAATTTAAAAAGGGAAATGAATAGGTTAAAGTTGGATATAGTGGGAATTAGTGAAGTTTGCTGGCAGGAGGAACAAGACTTTTGTCAGGTGAATACAGGGTTATAAATACAAAATCAAATAGGGGTAATGCAGGAGTAGGTTTAATAATGCATTAAAAAATAGGAATGCGGGTAAGCTACTACATACAGCATAGCGAACGCATTGTTGTGGCCAAAATAGACACGAAGCCCACGCCTACTACAGTAGTACAAGTCTATATGCCAACTAGCTCTGCAGATGACGAAGAAATTGAAGAAAATTATGATGAAATAAAAGAACTTATTCAGATAGTGATGGGAGACGAAAATTTAATAGTCATGGGTGACTGGAATTCGGTAGTAGGAAAAGGGTGAGAAGGAAACGTAGTAGGTGAATATGGATTGGGGGGGAAGAAATGAAAGAGGAAGCCGCCTGGTAGAATTTTGCGCAGAGCATAACTTAATCATAGCTAACACTTGGTTCAAGAGTCATCAAAGAAGGTTGTATACATGGAAGAACCCTGGAGATACTAAAAGGTATCAGACAGATTATATAATGGTAAGACAGAGATTTAGGAACCAGGTTTTAAATTGTAAGACATTTCCAGGAGCAGATGTGGACTCTGACCACAATCTATTGGTTATGAACTGTAGATTAAAACTGAAGAAACTGCAAAAAGGTGACAATTTAAGGAGATGGGACCTGGATAAACTGAAAGAACCAGAGGTTGTACAGAGTTTCAGGGAGAACATAAGGGAACAATTGACAGAAATGGGGGAAAGAAGTACAGTAGAAGAAGAATGGGTAGCTTTGAGGGATGAAGTAGTGAAGGCAGCAGAGGATCAAGAAGGTAAAAAGACGAGGGCAAATAGAAATCCTTGGGTAACAGAAGAAATATTGAATTTAATTGACGAAAGGAGAAAATATAAAAATGCAGCAAATGAAGCAGGCAAAAAGGAATACAATCGTCTCAAAAATGAGATCGACAGGAAGTGCAAAATGGCTAAGCAGGCATGGCTAGAGGAAAAATGTAATGATTAAGAGGCTTATCTCACTAGAGGTAAGATAGATACTGCCTACAGGAAAATTAAAGAGACCTTTGGAGAAAAGAGAACGACTTGTATGAATATCAAGAGCTCAGATGGAAACTCATTTCTAAGCAAAGAAGGGAAAGCATAAAGGTGGAAAGAGTATATAGAGGGTCTATACAAGGGCGATGTACTTGAGGACAATATTTTGGAAATGGAAGAGGTTGTAGATGAAGATGAAATGGGAGATATGATACTGCGTGAAGAGTTTCACAGAGCACTGAAAGACCTGAGTCGAAACAAGGCCCCGGGAGTAGACAACATTTCATTAGAATTACTGACAGCCTTGGGAGAGCCAGTCCTGACAAAACTCTACCATCTGGTGAGCAAAATATATGAGACAGGCGAAATACCCTCAGACTTCAAGAAGAATATAATAATTCCAATCCCAAAGAAAGCAGGTGTGGACAGATGTGAAAATTACCGAACTATCAGTTTAATAAGTCACGGCTGCAAAATACTAACGCGAATTCTTTACAGACGAATGGAAAAACTGGTAGAAGCCGACCTTGGGGAAGATTCCGTAGAAATATGGGGACACGTGAGGCAATACTGACCCTACGACTTATTTTAGAAGCTAGATTAAGAAAAGGCGAACCTACGTTTCTAGCATTTGTAGACTTAGAGAAAGCTTCTGACAATGTTGACTAGAATACTCTCTTTCAAATTCTGAAGGTGGCAGGAGTAGAATACAGGGAGCGAAAGGCTATTTACAATTTGTACAGAAACCAGATGGCAGTTATAAGAGTCGAGGGACATGAAAGGGAAGCAGTGGTTGGGAAGGGAGTGAGACAGGGTTGTAGCCTCTCCCCGATGTTATTCAATCTGTATATTGAGCAAGCAGTAAAGGAAACAAAAGGAAAATTCGGAGTGGGTATTAAAATCTATGGAGAAGAAATAAAACCTTTGAGGTTCGGTGATGACATTGTAATTCTGTCAGAGACAGCAAAGGACTTGGAATGGCAGTTGATCGGAATGGACATTGTCTTGAAAGGAGGATATTAGATGAACATCAACAGAAGCAAAAGGAGGGTAATGGAATGTAATCGATTTAAGTCGGGTGATGCTGAGGGAATTAGATTAGAAAGTGAGACACTTAAAGCAGTAAAGGAGTTTTGCTATTTGGGGAGCAAAATAACTGATGATGGTCGAAGTGGAGAGGAAATAAAGTGTATACTGGCAATGGCTAGGAAGCGTTTCTGAAGAAGAGAAATTTGTTAACGTAGATTTAAGTGTCAGGAAGTCGTTTCTGAAAGTATATGTATGGAGTGTAGCCATGTATGGAAGTGAAACATGGACGATAAATAGTTTGGACAAAAAGAGAATAGAAGCTTTCGAAATGTGGTGCTACAGAAGAATGCTGAAGATTAGATGGGTAGATCACATAACGAATGAGGAGGTACTGAATGGGATTGGGAAGAAGAGGAGTTTGTGGCACAACTTGACTAGAAGAAGGGATCGGTTGGTAGGACATGTTCTGAGGCATCAAGGGATCACAAATTTAGTATTGGAGGGCAACGTGGAGGGTAAAATTCGTAGAGGGAGACCAAGAGATGAATATACTAAGCAGATTCAGAAGGATGTATGTTGCAGTAGGTACTGGGATATGAAGGAGCTTGCACAGGATAGAGTAGCGTGGAGAGCTGCATCAAACCATTCTCAGGACTGAAGACCACAACAACAACAGCAGAGAAAGGCAACACAAGTGGTCAAAGGGTTGTTTAATCCGTCACAAAGATACTGAAAGAACTGCCTGGGAGACTCTTGAAGGTAGACGTACACTTTCCTGAGAAAGCCTGTTAACAAAGTTTCAAGACCCGGCTTTAAATGATTACTCTATGAATATTCGACAACGCTCTACGTATCGGTCACACAGGGATCGTGGGGATAAGATAATAAATACTGCACGCACAGAGGTATTCAATCATACTTACCGCGCTTCACACGTGAATGGAACAGGAAGAAACCCTAATAACTGGTACAATAGGACGTACCACTCTAGCATGCACCTCACGGTGGTTTGTAGATCCAGATCTTACGGTTATTTCACATGGGCTAGTGCAAGACATACCGCCAATGGTGCTATGACACTGTTACGGACATATTTACTATTATCAAAGTAGGTTCGTCATGCACAGACCACAATAGCCAGTTGCAACAACGACATCGAGAAATAGCGTCTACATTTGTCAGTCGGTGCTCTGCTGTTATTTCGAAAGGTTTCTGTTTCATACGATATTGAAATACCTGGGTTAAGAATAACGATGCAATCTTGTTTCGGATATGCATGCACCACAGCCGTTGTGATATACATAAAATGTATTCGTAGTTGCGAACACGAACAACCATCAGCTGTGTAAGGGAATGGAGACAGTGTAAATTTGTGCCGGGCGGCGTCTCGAAACCGGATTTCCCACTTTAGGCGAACGATCACCTTAATCGCTTTGGCTATCCGTCCACGACTCACGGCTACACTAAAACCACAGCGTTTTGGTCATTAGGTAAGGAATGCAAGCGCTGTTAGAAGAAAGATGGAGAAAAAGTATGCCGTAGGTTTTCTTAAAAAAATCATTGAGACGATCGTCTTGAGTGAATTGTGGAAATGAGGATCACTCGAATCAGGATAGACAGTAATTCCAGTTTCTAAATTCAAAGCCAAAGCCAAAGCCAAAGCCAAAGCTAAATAACAATTTCCATCTGCGTGAAACTCAACTCGCGCTCGTGTCACACGATATCTTCAGTGCCATGGACAGAGAAAACCAAACTGAGGTAGTGTTTTCGTATTCTCGAAGAGCTTTTGATTGAACAAAGTTCCGACGCCATCTAACGAAAATACGCTCCTACAGGATATCCAAGCCATTATGCCAGGAAGGACGCATCTCATTATCCTGGATTAGATCGATTTACACTCCCTGGTGTAATATCTGATGTATGTGATGGATGTGTGATCGGATCGTTGTTATTCATGCTACGCATTAATGACTTACTGGATAGAGTTAGTTGAAATCCCAGACTTTTGGCAGAGGATTCACTTATCTATGAAGAAATGAGTTTAAGAAATAAATCTGCAAGAAGGGGGGGGGGGGTCTGATTTTTGCTTGAGTGGCTTGGTCGGTAGAGCACCTGCCCGACGAAGATAAAGGTCCTGGGTTGGAGTCCCGGTCCGGTATAAACTTTTCAATCTGCCAGGGAGTTTCACATTACCTCACCCTATGCTGCAGGGTGATAATTCACTCATGAAACTGTATGAATTGTAATTATCTTTCATACCCCAAGAAATATACGAGTAAAGCTGAACTTCCAGGATGAGAGATTTTTTTTTGTGATTGGATACACGGTGTCCCAAGGAATATGAAACACAAGTGGTACGTTTCTTCTGTTACCTAAAGTAACTTGTTTAATTGAGACTGAGTACCAGTGTACTCCCTATCCAAGGTTGTGGATATCATGGTGGCTGTTTTGACGTATCGCTTCGGAACTCGCGTGGTTCGGCTTAAGTAAGGAAAATTGTTCAGAGCACGCATACCGTGCCTCTTTGGTTGTGTGGTGACTCACTGTCAAAACTAGCTGGACACTGGGACTTGTGTTTAGGAACTTGATCGTAATTTTTGTTTTTGGGCATAATGCTGGCCGGCCCAAGTGTAGGAAGTGTTATCTTCACTTAAGTGTTGCTTGCTGAGTCATACTGACTAAGTATTTTGGACCACAGTGCTGTTCAGGGAGTGTGATTCAAAAAAGATATGTACTGTATTTTCAGAAATTTCTTGTAGTGGTTTGTAGTACGATTTTATAAATTATTTTATTATTATTATTATGGGTTCTCTTTGGGATTTTAGAATGTATGTGGAGCTTCTCATGAAGTAATCTAGTGGGGTATAATTTTAAGTTATTTTACTGATACGATTGTTAAGTGTCGAGCCTTCCCCCGAGTGAGTTTTGTTTTAAAGTATGTTATCTTGTACATGACAATTATTTTACGGAGTATTGTTTGTTCATTGGTTAATGTACCATGAAGTGTTCCTTTCAGCTTGGATTGGGTAATAATTTTCATACATTGGGCGGGCAGCCGCAGGTACAAGTTAGTTCAATAAGAATCGAATCCTGGGTTCGTCAATGCTAATATTCTGTGTTTCAGATGACCTGCCTCATTTTCTCATTTAACCTGTAACTGAGTGGGCAATATGGAACTAAAGTATCGAAATCTTGTATCCGGTGGACGCGCTCTCTGTCTTAGCGGCTACCAGCGCAGCTCTATGTGTGGCGTCGTCTGCAGAATGAGGTCTCTTACAATCATTGGTATCGCACGACGGCCCCATAAGTAAAAACGGTCGCTGTCAGGAGCATCAACGAATCGGGTAGACTGGCGCAGATACGTCCCCAAGCGTTTCCTTAAGGGGCTCCGGAACGCCCTATACTTGCAATGTTAAAATAACGCTTATAAATTACATCTTTCCTCACAAAGTATTTGAGGTAGGAAGTTGAACTTTTTACAGATTATTTATTGGAATATGGGCTACAACTTAACACAGGGATTTTACAAAATTTTAGTTCAGTTATCAAAGATGATTTTTTTTCAATTGTAATGAAAATTCACAACATTTTTTTGCAATTTTTTATTTATATATTCAAAAATATACAGTTCTTTGGAAAAAGGCTGTGTTAAATTATGCAGAAGGTACTGTGTAACACTTACTGAAAGTTTGAAACAAATATGTTTGGAAGATCCTTAGAAAACATTTAATTAGTATGAGAAAATAAAAGTTTTGGGAATCGAGCGACAAAGATTGGATTAACTTTTTAGTGCATTCCAGGTCCATAGGATGGATTACCTTCATCCTCTGCAAACTCCTCCTCCAGGTTCCTCTTGTTCCTCCTCCTGTTTACTCTTGCTTGTATTTCTAGACTCTTTACAGCCCTGTCTGCAGCCCGAAGGCGTTCCTTGTCTAAAGCAAGCATCGCTCGTTGTTGTGTTCGTAGATTTTGCTACCATTTTCTTCAGTTGCAGTTACTGCAACACTGTTCCAAAAGGTGGTCATGTATGAACACTTATCACATTTCAGTTGTATTTCACTAGCAAGTCCTACGTGCTTTATTATGGAGAGTTCCAGACCAACTTCACTACAATGAATACATCTTACACAGTTTGAAAAAATTCCTTTGAGAACCGACATATCAAATATTTCATTCACATCCGATTCGCCCATAAAACATTCATAGTTTTCACTCATTGAACCAAGCTTCTTCTGTGAAGTATTTACTTTCCCACTTTGACTGCTATGGGCAGGTGTACTTTAGAGGTTAGGTTCACTCACTTGGTTATCGTCTTTATTGTTTACAGTAATAACACATACCTTTGGCTTTCCAACATTTCTCCTTTTCTTAAAAGCCTTCAGAGGATTTCTAATAACTTTACTTTTACTCATTATTATACTTCAACAAAACAAAGACTCAAGAAACAGAATTAATTACGAATATTTTCGAGATAACGACAGAGTAAATAAACATGAAACAATCGACAATCACACCAGCGATATATATTGAACCATCACAGGTTAGCCACAACACATACTTTGTCTCACATCACTAAAATGTACCTGATGAACACGGACGTTAATAATAACACCATTTGACAGCAGTTTAACAGCGCCACAGTGGGTCACGCCCATGTAGAACACATTTCAAAAAAAATTTAAAAATAGTTGTAGTCTTTAGAATTGAATAAATTATATATCTATCAAAAGGTAATAGTCTGCAGATTCAGAAAACGCAAAAAAGTAAAAATTGAACTTTTCATGATTTTGAGCCTTTCCGGAGCCCCTTAAGCCGCGGCTGCAGTAAGGTTATTTATGTCCGACCGCAGTGCCGCTCTGGCCAGTCAGTCTTTAATGAACGACAATTTATATTCTTCGCTAACGACGACAGTATCGTCTTAGCACAGATTCAGCTGCGTGTCGCTAAAAAAGTTGTTATGAACTGTATATAACATTCTTGACAACAGTACTGTGATTGAAAGAATCATCATACAAAGAACGAGGTGCTAAATTTTATAAGTATGTGACACTATAATAGACATCTGCTACCAAAAATGTTGTCCATTATGTTTATTGTAAGTGTGATATAGTTTTTTATTACGCAGAGTTGTAGGTACTGCTACGGGGTAAAGTCAGTGCCAGCACGCCAGTTGGGAACGACAGAGAAGAGAAGGCTGTGAGAAGAGATCAGCCAATCGCACGCTAACCGACCACTCTCCAAGAAGACAACGTGACAGCAGCGGCCCCTACGTGAAGAGGACATAAGCGCCGCGCCTGAATGGTGGCAGCCCACTTCAGTAGCAGTTTCAACATTAGCCACTTCGTTAGCCGACGCATCGTAGACTCTTCATTAGCAATCTCTATGCAGCTCCGTTACAGATCAGCAATCACTGCAGTTCAGTTGACAGACTGTTGGTAGCGGCCGCTAGCACCTGAAGTGTTACTTGTGTTTGTCTGTTCTGAAGAAGACTGATTATTCTGTATGTTGCCCCTTGATTGTGAGACTTCTGCGTTATTGCACTTGTGCATGATCATATGTAGAGGACAACAAGAATTCTCAGATCAAAGTTAAGTATTTGTGCTTGACCTATTGTAATAAAACTCATTAACACGAGTTGTTTGATTGTTTATATAGCGAACCGAGTGTGCAGAATTCCTAGACACAACAGGTACTATGTGTTAACTAGAAGTGCATTTCTATCTGTTACCTGTATAAATTATTTTGTATTGTGATGTATTTATTCTAAGTTAATGCTGTAAGGGAACGTTACGAAAAGCAATGTCGTTGGCAGAGAGTAAAGACTAGTGTAGGAGTGCTGTCTCCGGACCGTGTGTGACGTCAGAGCATAGCGCGCAGCAGACATGAAAGCAAACACACACCAAGTGGTGTGCACTGTCGGCCCTATGTGAGCCGCAGCTGTTTTTAGCGACGCACCATGAGCATGATGAGTTTCGGGTGGTGTAAGAGGCTCCAATAAGAACGAGCTCTTGCACCGTAACTGGTCATTGCGAGTCAAGCTGTCCCGGCAATACTACTTAGAGGAGTGGGAGCACTGCAGACGACAACGAAGACGATGGCTTAACATCTGCAGTGAACTGTAAGGGTGTTTTATTTTCGTTCACGTTCGAAGCTTTCTGACAAGGGAAGCTCCCCATCGCACCCCCCTCAGATTTAGTTATAAGTTGGCACAGTGGATAGGCCTTGAAAAACTGAACACAGATCAATCGAGAAAACAGGAAGAAGTTGTGTGGAACTATGGAAAAAAAAGCAAAGTATAGAAACTGAGTAGTCCATGCGGACATATGCAACATCAAGGACAACCTGAGCACAGCAGCGCCGTGGTCCGGTGGTTAGCGTCAGCAGCTGCGGAACGAGAGGTCCTTGGTTCAAGTCTTCCTTCGAGCGTAAAATTTTATTTTTTATTTTCAGACAATTATCAATGTTCAGGAACTCAGACATATTCAACTTCGCTCTCCAAAATTCCAGGACATGTTCAGATTTGCTTGGACATATGCAGGATTTGACGGTCTACACACGGAAAAATTTGAAAACGTTAAAAACATATGTTTTGACAGAGCACAGGGAAAAGTGTGCGACTGTGAAACTGTTGGATTCATTTGTTGCGGTTTATGTGACAAACTCTTATGTTTTCATCACTTTTTTGGGAGTAATTCTCACATCCACAAGAAAACCTAAATCGGGCAATGTAGAATTATTTTACCCATTCGCCAAGTGTACAAGTTAGGTGGGTCGACAACATATTCCTGTCATGTGACGTACGTGCCCTCACCAGTGTCGTATAGAATATATCGGACGTGTTTTCCTGTGGAGGAATCGGTTGACCTATGACCTTGCGATCAAATGTTTTCGGTTACCATTGTAGAGGCACGTCCTTCCGTCTACTAATCGCACGGTTTTGCGGTGCGGTCTCAAAACAGAGACACTAAACTTATTACAGTGAACAGAGACGTCAATGAACGAATGGACAGATTATAACTTGAGGGGAGATTTGAACCAAAAACCTCTCGTTCCGCAGCTGCTCACTCTAACCACGGGACCACGGCGCTCCTGAGTTCAGATTATCCTTGATGTTGCCTATCTTTGCATGGACTACTCAGTTTGTATATTTTGCTTATTTTTTCATAGTTCCACACAACTTCTTCCTGTTTTCTCGACTTATCTGTGTTCAGTTTTTCAAGGCCTATCCAGTGTGCCAACTTATAACTAAATCTGAGGGGGGTGCGATGGGGAGGTTCCCTTGTGAGGCGTTTTCTTGTGACATTCTTAATTAATTTTATTTCCTTATTTCAATAACATGTGCTGTATGTGAAAATTGTAGGTACCTGATCTTGTCATTATCCTCAACCATTGCCGCCTACTTAGGATCCTGTTCCTTTACAGTTATATAATACCTGCCTTCGTTGTTTAAATAGCCAAAAGGAAAGTATTACCAATCATTGGCAGTTTGATTCCTTTGCCGAAAGGTAGCTGTAAGTAATTAATAATGAAGCCTCAATAAGTTAACAACGTTGTTCAGTAATATTTAGAGGCAAAGTTATTCTTGCTAATTGTCCGAATACAAAGTAAAGTCATCAAAATTAAATTGACTTTAGCAGTCTCAAATTAAAGAAAAAATTTATTAATTTCACGTATTTAATTTCGGTGTCCATTGTAATAATGCTGCTGTGTGAAGGCTTGGTTTATATTTCGGCGTTGTCAGTCTGTTGTAAGCTAACAGTTGCTTATTTGATCCAGTACATTCCAGGAATCTAATGCACCTAAATAAACGTTAATCTGAGGTCACATAACTTACTACCGTAACAAAGGAGCTACCTCCAGTAACACATTTACTTTTTAATAACGAATATATATCCCTTTTCCGAGATTGACATAACTCAGTTTTACCGAAAATTGCTTTCTTTATTCACTATTATTTCGTAACGTATTGTTTTGTTACGTATTCATTACTGTCCGTGTTACTGATAAGTTACTGATAGTCAGTGTCCAATTGGGCTGGCGACCGTATTAATTTATTTCTCTCTTCTTGCAGTTGTCGTGTGGATCCTTTGACTCATGTGATACCTGTTTGCGGTTGATATCCTATGTGGGTGAGGGCACAGTTTTAAATACCAAACAAAATATATTTAAGTATAAAGTGCGGGAGTAGAATAGGTTGTTTCTTAGAACGACTAGTTGCACACCTCTCTCCACTAACGAGTCAAATTTTCTTTGGAGACGATAGCCTCATCCAGAATCAAGTACATTAGACGTACTCGATCATCGACATATTATCGCATTACAGCTGGTTGGTATGGAGGGAGGTTACAAGTGTCAGCGGTAGCGTCAATACCTATCATTTGTGTGGACGCTATTTGTTTCCAAAATTTAGTATTTATCTTGCCCAAGTTTCAATAAATTACTAGTAATTTGTTTATGTGTTGTAGTATCTGCTCTACCATCTCCTGAAGTGATCTTTAGTTGCTACAATCCACCTCACATTCTATTATAGCATTTATGTACATTGTTTTGCTCTTTCCAACGGCATATAAACCTTGCTTCTTAGAGTTTTTATTAACAAATTATATATGTTTAATTATTAAATATTTTGAGTAGTCATTCTTCACATTAACAAATTAGTCCTCGCGCCACTGCACACTGTGGAACACTATGAGTGGACTCCACGGAAAATACAGAAGAAAAAATTAGAAGCGAGGTATCTAGAACGAAATTTTCGCTCTACAGCGGAGTGTGCACTGATATGAAACTTCCTGGCAGATTAAAACGGTGTGCGCGACCGAGACACGAACTCGGGACTTCTGCCTTTCGCGGGCAAGTGCTCTACCGACTGAGCTACCCAAGCACGACTCACGCCCCCTCCTCACAGCGAGTTTCATATCAGCGCACACTCCGCTGTAGAGTGAAAATTTCATTCTAGAAACAACCCCCAGGCTGTGGCTAAGCCATGTCTTCGCTATATCCTTTCTTCCAGAAGTGCTAGTCCTGCAAGGTTCGCAGGGGAGCTTCTGTAAAGTTTGGAAGGTGGGAGACGAGGTACTGGCGGAATTAAAGCTGTGAGGACGGGGCGTGAGTCGTGCTTGGGTAGCTCAGTCGGTAGAGCACTTGCCCGCGAAAGGCAAATGTCCCGAGTTCGAGTCTCGGTCCGGCACACAGTTTTAATCTGTCAGGAAGTTTCAGAAGCGAGGTAGATGTGGATATGGAGAAGAACAAAAAAAAAAAAGTCCTGGAATGAAAAAAAATCGAATCAACAAGCACTAACAGTAATTCACAAGGCTAGGGTATTGATTAACGTGATACAGGGAAGAAAAGTTAAGTTAAATGCACACCTAAGGCGACATAGCAACTTCATAAAAAACATCTTGGAAGAAAAAATCCCGGGAAAAGAGTCAAAAAGTAGGCCCAGGACATCTACATTACAAACTGCTATGAGTGGAACTGAATTGCAGCATCTGCAACCAAATGGTACAGTTGGCAAAGGACGAGAAGGATGGCTACATGAACAAAGTGTTGCCTTTAGTGTCTGAAAATGGTTTTAAAATTCGGCTAATTCTTTTTTGGCACGTTTTTTTTAAGAAGAGCAACAGCCTACATGATGTTGAGCAATGTAACAATCAATTAAATACATGAGGGTGTTACTGTCTGTACATACACTAGACTGTCACTTTTTTGGGGCCTAAAGACCCACAAAAGAAATTTAAAAAATGTTTTTCTTCCGCAATTGTGACCAGGATTTGGGCATGTTTCCCCTGGTCATCAGGTGAATGAATGAACTAGAAATCCTCTCCCAATTATTTCCAATTAATGACTCTTCCACCCAGCCCTAGCCTACTGCTATATTTGGCAGATAGTAACAAAGTTTCACAAGAGCGTCCCCAACTCTCATGAGCTGTATACATTAAGCAAGCCAGCCACTTACACTATGTGATCAAAAGTATCCGGACACCTGGCTGAAAATGACTTAGAAGTTCGTGGCGCTCTCCATCGGTCATGCTGGAATTCAATACGGTGTTGGCCCACCCTTAACCTTCATGACAGCTTCCACTCTCGCAGACATACGTTCAATCAGGTGCTGGAAGGTTTCTTGGGGAATGGCAGTCCATTCTTCACGGAAAGCTGCACTGAGGAGAGGTATCGATGCCGGTCGGTGAGGCCTGGCACAAAGTCGGCGTTCCAAAACATCCCAAAGGTGTTCTATATGATACGGGTCAGGTCTCTGTGCAGGCCAGTCCATTATAGGGATGTTACTGTCGTGGTGCATTATGAACAGCTGCTCGATCGCCTTGAAAGATGCAATCGCTATCCCAGAATTGCTCTTCAACAGTGGGAAGCAAGAATGTTCCTAAAACATCAATGTAGGCCTGTGCTGTGATAGTGCCACGCAAAACAACAAAGGCTGCAAAGCCCCTCCACGAAAAACACGACCACACCACAACACCACTGCCTCCGAATTCTACTGTTGGCACTACACACCCTGGCAGATGACGTTCACCAGGCATTCGCCATGCCCACACCCTGCCATCGGATCGCCATATTGTCCACTGTAATTCGTCACTCCACATAACGTTTTCCCACTGTTCAATCGTCCAATGTTTACGCTCCTTACACCAAGCGAGGCGTCGTTTGGCATTTACCAGCGTGTTGTGTGACTTATCAACAGCCCCTTGACCACGAAATCCAAGTGACGGTCTGGACAGTGCGGTGTAACGACGTATTAAGTTTTCGTTTGATATATGTATGACCATGTGCAGACTTCGTCACCCACGTCAGTTACACTCACTTCAAAAAATTATTTACATTCTTTTTAAATTTTCATAGAATGGTTCTTGAACGAAACTGTAAAACATCCGTTGAGTCGTGTGCAAAGAATTACATCACTTGGGCCAATTGGTTTTCGTAACTTTTTCCCAATTTAAATTTCGTTTGTTTTTCCTCAGAAAATTATATCGACACACGTTATCTTGATCTAATCGATATCAGAATCACACATTAAATAAACTTTTTAGATTCAAAGTTTCGGCCAACGCTGTCTGAATCAATAATCTTGTCAAATATATTATTAATCCGTTCACATAACTCTTCATAAATAAATCTTCAAGACACGTGTTTCAACTTTAGTAGCATACACTATTTTATTAGCTTACTACACATACAGATGTGAACTTGAGCGTTGACAGACAGTGACTAACACTTCAATAAGACTAAGCTCATTATGACGTCATTGTTGTACAAAAAAGAGTATAAAAATTCATTTTTAATTTTTAGAAACACGACGCAACAACTCGGTTCCAGGATCTTCTGTTGCTCCTTGGCTGTCGACCCGCGACGTATAGCGGCCAGCAATTTCCTCTCTGGTCGCGGCAACGAAGATGCTGTCCCCGTTCGTTGCGCCGATCTCTCCGTACATGAAACACATAAAAAAATACAAACTTTTAGATAATTCACATTTATTACAAATAATAAGAAAACACATAAACAAAACTAAATTAAACTTATAGTCACCTGCAAACTGGGCTGACTTGGTGGATGGGTGACGTTTAATTTCGTCCCACTACATACCCCACCCACAAGCTCAGTTTGTCAGGTTTTAACCGAAATTAAAACTGTTCAATATACAATATTTAACTGTTAATACATTTTCCTCACATTTTACGTAACCTAGAGTCCTTGCTATTAGAGAGATTTAATCCTTTTAATACGATATCGTTGTGACTATTTGTCATTTACTCTTAATTGTGCTCTTATGGTAATTCGTAACCGAATATAGGGAGATTGCTCCTCTTCAGTTAATAGTTGCTAATAAATACTAATTTAGTACGTTCTTTAACGTTGTACATTAGGACAGAGCGTTCAAATTGTGATAGATTAGTTTCAGTTTCATTTATTTACTAGAGTTATTCTTTTCAAGAATGTATATTACTAATAAGTTTCTCACAATAACTAATAGTACTATTTACTTTACGTCATTCTCTTCCATAATGCCTTATTTATGCCTGAGGTCAAGAAGAAATCAAGCAAAACTTTCTTTAGAATCTCGGCACGGCTTTCTTTACCTTCGGACACCTTGTTGGGTAATGGCCATTTATTTATGAGAAACAAGCGAGAGAGCCCCGTTTGGTGTGTTCTATATCAACACTATTGCAAACCTCTATTAAAGGCACTCTGCTATGTTCTCGTGAGCCATATAGCTCTGGACGCCCATGGTCCCTAAAACTATTAACCATCCCCTTTGGTTCCTACTATCCGAGTAAATTTAAAATATGCAAAATTCCTTTTGACCTAAGAGCAAAGTTTCTTCCATATAAATCCCCCTTTGGGTTATCTTTCTCTTTTTGAAGTACCAGTAGATTATTGTAGAACACATGTTTAAGCTTTCTGTCATTTATTTAAAATAACACGTAACTATCACGAAAAACTTCACATGAATAAACTATGAACGCTCTTCCGTGTATAACATATACTAAATATTAACTTATTTAGGAATGAAGGGTTTCATTTGATCAACACTATATAATCCTTTAATTACACCTGATGAAGGTTCCATAAGAAGTAATGCTTTGGGATGTACAATCTTATGTACAACATATGGACCTTCAAAGATCAAGAAGAATTTTCTACATTCCTTACCGATCTTAGAACTTTTAGGATGAGATCGTACTAACACAAGATCTCCTACCTGAAATGAGGGTTCTATAGCCTGTTGATTATAACTTTTAATTCTCCGTTCGGCATTTTTTACAATCTGTTAGCAAACTTTTTCGTCTGGAATATCTTGTTGTATCTCATTTACTGGTGGCCAAGGTAAAGCAGCTAGTAAAGGCTCACCTATAATTCGTTTGCCTAAAATTTCTATAGGTGATAATCCCGTCGTTAGGTGAGGCAATTCATTTAATATCTTTTCGAATTCAGGCATTAGTTTGGCCCACCGAGTATGTTTATGTGCACAATAAGTTCTACATAATCGTCCTAATTCTTTCATGACTCTTTCTACTAAATTACTTTGAGGGTGATATTTCGAAATTAAGATATGTTTGATTCCATATTGTCTTATCATATCTTGAAATCTTTGACTAATAAAGACACTACCGTTGTCAGACATAAGTCGTTTAGGAATTCCCCAGTTAACAAAGTAATTTCGGCTGAGGCAGCGTATAACGCTTGCTGTATTCGCTCGTTTCAAAGTATACAGTTTCACATGTTTGGACCAACGTTCCATTACAACAAACACATATGTTAATCCTCCTGAACTCCGAGGCAGAGGGCCGAAAAAATCTAATGACAGTAGATCCCACAAACCTCGAGGAATTACAGCATATAATTTATAACGCTTGGATTTGTTATTAACTTTAACCTTTTGACAGGTTTCACAAGCCCTAATAATACTTCTCACAATACGTGACATATTTTTGAAATAATAATACTTCATTAGATGTTTAATACATTTATGAATTCCAAAATGCCCGTAACCTTCATGAATATAAGTAATTAACTCGTCCACAACAGTTTCCGGAATGCAGATTTTCCATCTCTGGTGTTCCCTCTGTGCTTTCCAATACAACAAGTCGTTAAAATATAACCACACACCCCGGGTGTTAACTGTTTCGTCCCCATTATTAAGGTTTTGTATAAGGTCCCTATATTGATCGTCATTTCTTTGATTGCATCTAACAGCAGTTACTATCCGTTTAACCTTACGTTCATTCTCCTTAGTCAAAAGGAAATAAACATGATAATTTGTTCCTGGTTCTTCTGCAATATTAATATTCTCCATTCCTACGGGAAGCCTTGACAAAGCATCTGAAACTACATTCTGAGATCCTTTTATATACCTAATTTCGTACTGAAATTCTTGCAAGTATAATACCCAACGTAATAGCCTACGGTGAAGTAACCGGCAATTGTTCAAAAAGATTAAAGCCTGATGATCAGTATATACAATTGTTTTTCTTCCCATTAATAATCCTCTAAATCGTTGAAAACCCCATACCACTGCGAGAGCTTCCTTCTCGGATACAAAATAATTTCTTTCATGTTTATTTAAAGTTCGACTAGCGAATCCAATAGGCCGATATAATCCCTCTTCATTGGTCAGATCACCTTGGAATATTACACAAGACACACCATAATCAGAGGCATCCGTACACATACCAAAGTCCTGATCGAAATCTGGGTGGTATAACATTTTGGCTTTGGTTAACGCTCCTTTTATCTTATTAAAACCTTCCTCTTCCTCTTGTCCCCAGAGCCATACTGACTTCTCTTTCAATAAATCTAGTAATTTAGGATTAACAATATCCTGCCCTGGAAGAAATCTTCTTAGAAATCCTACCATTCCTAAGAATGATTTCAGTTGTTTCCGATTTCTAGGACTCGGGCATCGAGCAATAGCTTCAATACGTGCTGGGTCTGGCCTAATACCTTTACTGTCCACTATATGCCCCAAAAATCTCACTTCCTCCTTTCCGAAGTAAGACTTAGATAATTTTAAAGTAATTCCTCTGTCAATTAAACGGTTAAACAATTCCCGTAATATCGTTACGTGTTCTTCCCACGTTTTAGTAGCTACCAAAATATCATCTACATATAAAATAATCTTTTGTAACAATTGCTGACCCAAAGCAGAATCTAATGCCCTAATGAAAGTTGACACTGATATATTAAGTCCAAAAGGTAAAACTTGGAACTGATATGATCTGCCTTCAAAAAGAAAAGCCGTATATTGCCGTGAATCCGGGTGTAATGTTACTTGGTGGTAGCCAGAGGTTAGATCCATTGTACTCATATAACGAGAACCAGCGATCTTAAGAAGTACGTCCTCCATAGGAATAGGTCTGTCTCTTTCCATCTCTATAATTTTATTTAATTCACGGGCATCCAGAACCAGTCGTACCCCACCAGTAGCTTTCTTAACTACCCACAACGGACTGTTAAAAGCGCTACCTGATCGTTCGATAATGTTTTGTTCTAGCATCTTATTTATTTCTCTACTAGCCGCTTCTTTGAATTGTACTGGAATAGGATAAGGTTTCTTAAAGAATGGTTTCTTATCTTTAATCTTAAGTTTACAAACGTAATCTTTAATTCTCCCCGGTTCATCTGAGAAGACGGCTCTAAATTCTAACATCAAAGATTCCAACTCTTCCTTTTCTTGCTCGGATAGACAATTCGTAGATAAACATTTTTCTTTCACTTCGGTTTCGATACTATTACTAGCCTGACATTGGTATACTGCATACCCAAGATCACTAAAATCTGTTAATAGATTCATGGTCGGTGCGTACTTAATCTGTAAGGACTCGTAGCAATTTTCAGGTACTTGACTGTTAGAGAACCTCACCTTAAAAGTACATGCCTCCTTATGGATGGTTAAGGAAGAATCTTTAAAATCTAATATAGCTTTATATTTACACAGCCAATCTATACCTAAAATTATGGCCACATTTAAGTTGGCTATGACGAGTACAGAGTGAGCAATTAATTGTTTAGCAATTTCAAAAGTTACATAAACTTCCTCAGTAATATTTTGACTTCTTTTACCAGTAACTCCTATAATTTTCACCCCAGTTACAGGTAAAGTCGGGAAATTCCAATATTTCCTTTTAAGCTGAAATAATTCTTTGGATAAAATACTCACTTCACTACCCGAATCAACTATAATATTTACTTCGGTATCTTTAATATAACCTTTAATAACGGGTTTATATGTTACATTCTCCCTTATCTGATTGTCTTCCTGAAGTAAATCTTGTTGCCAGTCATCGTCCTTTTGGCAGCTTAATGATAAATTGCAATTGGGTCTTGGATAATCTTGACCAATAGTTCCCTTTAGTTGACCCGTACTAAAGGACTTTACTAGTTTTCCGAACGTTCTATGATGACGTCACCTACCACTTGACCTTCATTAATTACTTGAGGATGATTTATCTCATGATCGTTACTGTGTAATTTCCGCACTTTAGGGTTATTACCACGATTTTGTTGGCTCTCTTTATCTTTAGATTGACGTTTTATATAACAGAACCGGCTATGATTGTTGTTATTAGCTTTTCGTGGTTCTGAATTATTATTATTATTATTTCGAGGATTGTCATTTCTAGCAAATCTAAACTTCTCGTCTTCCCTTTCTCTATTAAGTATATCTAACTGCTCTAAATATCCTAACAATTCGCACGGCTGTGACCATTCTCTTTCTATCATTCTTTCCTTTACGTAATACGGTAACCTACTAATTAGGACTCGTATTAAATGACTTTCAATAATTGGTTCTTCAATTAACTTAGCACGGTTTAAATGCCATTCAAAATAATTCCTATAACCTCCCCACCGTTTAGAATATGGAGGAGGGTCTAACAACTCTAAAGTTAAGTGTTGTTGTTTTCCTCTTGACCAATAATTTTGTTTAAATTGCTTAACAAAATCATCCCAATCCCTGAATTCATTTCTATGCAGTACTGCCCATTCCGCAGCTTCTGCTTCTAAATGTCCTATTACAAATTGAATGCGTTTTTCATTACTCCATTTAGGAGATAATGATGTTTCAAAAGCTTTTATAAAGATTATAGGGTGCAGTTCGCCTCCTGGTTTGAATACAGGAAATCGACTTGCTACATTTGAATTTGTTGTTATGTCATCCAGACATTCTGCGAGAGAAATAGTCGGATTTTGTTTAGCTGGCAGAGACGGAGTTGCATCGGATTGGCTTGCCGTGACTGCCTTATTCATATTGTTGTCGTCCGAGCTAGCAAATTCGATGCGACTGTTGTCTCTGATTATGTTATTACCTCTGCTACCTGAAATGTTCTCGTTATTATCTAATTCCGATAACCGTTTAGTAATTTCCTGTATCCGCAGTTCTGTATTGGATACGCGATTAGCTAATATCGATTCTTCACTGTGTTCACGATGTGAACGCTCTGTACCTTCATCAATGTTATTATCTTTGGCAGTCTCAAGGTTACTGCATATTTCAGTAATTAAAGATTTCATGTTTTCGATTTCGGTATGGTCCTTTTCTACTTGATGAGTTAATGTCTCTAATTCTACATTATCTATTGAAGAAATCTCTACAGGTTTGGTAGAGACCTCTTTAATAGATTTCAATAATTCTCTGCGAACAGTTTCTGTTTGCATAGAAAATTCATCTCGTAACATATCGTTATTTTTCTGTATTTCATTTACAACTAAGATATTGACACTATCTAGTCTCTCGGATAAGTCAGTAATATCGTGTCGCATGCGAGCTTTTTCCTCGCGCGATTCCTGGATATGTTCTTCTAACCTTTTACAATTATCAGCAATCTTATTACTAAGTCCTACTAATTTTTCCTGCATTTCAACTTTAGAAGACTCTATTTTATCACTTAATTCTCGACTGGTTTCATTAAGATATTCCTGCAACCTGTCTGTTGATTTTGTTAGCTCCCCTTTAAGTCTAGCAGTAGATTCCTCGTTAGACTGTTTTAATTCCTGTTTTAGTTCCTGTTTCAATCTAGCAGTAGATTCCTCATTAGACTGTTTTAATCTAGCCATAGATTCTTCGTTAGACTGTTTTAATTCCTCTTTTAATCTAGCAGTAGATTCTTCGTTAGACTGTTTTAATTCAGCTAGGAAATCCCCGTTAGATTGTTTTAATTTAGCTATCGCCCTAAAAAGGGATCTCATGCTCCTATCGGACATAGATTGCTCTTCGTCTGACATTTCACTTCCCGACATTATTGTAAGATATTAACTATTTACACACGCAGACTTGTAATCAACAATCCTATAAAAGCACACTTCCTATGTACAACACTCCACTTCCAACTTGAAACAAACTCACCGGACACTAATATTGTAATTTGTAGTTCTCGATGATCAGTGTGCTGCTATGGGCTGCAGATGCAACAGCCGTCGATGCAGCCGCTGAGATGCTGCGACCCCGCTTCCGCAACCGGCCGGACGCTGAGTCGAACACCGGAAACGTCGCTGGCTACAACCACGCCCGGCACCGCCGTAGACAGGCGAAGCCCTCAGCAACACCTCTAATACCAGCCGGAGGAACGCCCCGCAGCTGACGTACTGGGCCTACTAGATTAGGGAGAAAAAAGGTTGTCGGGGTTTGCAGCGTTCAGCTGCTGCCCAACAGATGCGCCTTCTCGTGGAACAACTGCGTGACCGTACTGCTTGGCTGCGGCTCCGTCAGATGCCCACACCCACGAAGTCGCCGCTGGCTGGTGAAGGCTCCACGAAAACTCGCGTTGACTTCCGAAGGACTCTTGATGTTTTGTTTCGTACCTGTGTGCCTTAGTTGCACACAAGTCCTGTTTCTAAGGTCGCCACGGTGCGGTGTAACGACGTATTAAGTTTTCGTTTGATATATGTATGACCATGTGCAGACTTCGTCACCCACGTCAGTTACACTCACTTCAAAAAATTATTTACATTCTTTTTAAATTTTCATAGAATGGTTCTTGAACGAAACTGTAAAACATCCGTTGAGTCGTATGCAAAGAATTACATCACTTGGGCCAATTGGTTTTCGTAACTTTTTCCCAATTTAAATTTCGTTTGTTTTTCCTCAGAAAATTATATCGACACACGTTATCTTGATCTAATCGATATCAGAATCACACATTAAATAAACTTTTTAGATTCAAAGTTTCGGCCAACGCTGTCTGAATCAATAATCTTGTCAAATATATTATTAATCCGTTCACATAACTCTTCATAAATAAATCTTCAAGACACGTGTTTCAACTTTAGTAGCATACACTATTTTATTAGCTTACTACACATACAGATGTGAACTTGAGCGTTGACAGACAGTGACTAACATTTCAATAAGACTAATCTCATTATGACGTCATTGTTGTACAAAAAAGAGTATAAAAATTCATTTTTAATTTTTAGAAACACGACGCAACAACTCGGTTCCAGGATCTTCTGTTGCTCCTTGGCTGTCGACCCGCGACGTATAGCGGCCAGCAATTTCCTCTCTGGTCGCGGCAACGAAGATGCTGTCCCCGTTCGTTGCGCCGATCTCTCCGTACATGAAACACATTAAAAAATACAAACTTTTAGATAATTCACATTTATTACAAATAATAAGAAAACACATAAACAAAACTAAATTAAACTTATAGTCACCTGCAAACTGGGCTGACTTGGTGGATGGGTGACGTTTAATTTCGTCCCACTACAACAGGATATCTGCCTATTATACATTACGACCCTCTTCAACAGTGGGCGGTCTCTGTCAGTCAACAGACGAGGTGGGCCGGTACGCTTTTGTGCTGTACGTGTCCCCTCACGTTTCCACTTCACTATCACATCGGAAACTGTGGACCTCGGGATGGTTAGGTGAGTGGAAATCTAGCGTACAGACGTGCGACAGAAGTGACACCCAACCATCTGACCACCTTCGAAGTCCGTGATTTCCGCGGAGCGCCCCATTCCGCTCTCTCAGGATGTCTTGTGACTACTGGGGTCGCTGATATGGAGTACCTGGCAGTTGGTGGCAGCATAATGCCCCTAATACGAAAAAGTGAAACGTGGACGATAGAGAGTTTAGACAAGAAGAGAATAGAAGCTTTCGAAATGTTGTGCTACAGAAGAATGCTGAAGATTAGATGGGTAGATCACGTAACTGATGAGGAGGTATTGAATAGAATTGGAGAGAAGAGGAGCTTGTGGCACAACTTGAAGAAGGGATCGTTTGGTATGACATGTTCTGAGACATCGAGGGATCACCAATTTAGTATTGGGGGGCAGCGTGGAGGGTAAAAATCGAAGAGGGAGACCAAGAGATGAACACACTAAGCAGATTCAGAAGGATGTAGGATGCAGTAGGTACTGGGAGATGAAGAAGCCTGCACAGGATAGAGCAGCATGGAGAGCTGCATCAAACCAATCTCAGGACTGAAGACCACAACAACAACATGTTTTAGGGGGGGGGGGGGTCCAGATACTTTTGATCACATAGTGTATCTCTGTTACACGTACAAAGTTTTACTGAAATACACACTAAGACTCGTACATTTTGGGTGACGTATTGTCCCTGAAATAAAATTAAGCTGCAGTCTGCCTCACTACCATCTCGCGTAGTATTGAGCTGAACGGTTTTCAGCTGAAAACTCCGTGACTACACGATGGCTCATTACTTGAACTTCCCATTCTACCTCGACAATGAAAAAAATAAATATGGGCGGTCGAACACGGTTTTCTGAATAGCTCAGCGACTGTGAGATTTTTTTTAGAGACAGCTCGAATGCGAGCGGCTTGGGTAGGTATGAGAGGGTTGTGGGAGGTCTGGGAAGAGGGTGGGTCTCGTTCCCGTTCACCGGAAGCCGCCTCGTGCGGGCGGGGGCGGCATCCAGCTGGTACTCTGGGGGTAGCAAGGGCGCCCTCCAACCGCGCAGACGGGCGCCCCGAGTAATTGAAACGAGCGTGAATCATCTGCATATTACTGCTCGGGCTTCCAACTGCCGCGTCTGCGCACAAGAGTGTGGGTCCTCGTGTACAGCTGCAGCCCCGTACAACAAGACGCGGGGAACCCTAGTATCTGAGGCGGCTGTTACGGACTGTGAATCTCCGGTGGGAGCGGAAGCGACTGGCACTGGAGAGGGCGGGAGGGGGGAGTGCAGGGAGCACGCGCTGTGTTGTGCTGCGTATCGGCTCTTGAGCTAGAGCAATCAGTCGGAGATTTAATGTAGAGTGTTCACTCATTGCGACCCATTAACGAGAACGCCGCTCCATTTAGCCAATTACATAGATCAGCAGGGTACGGCATCCCTTTTTTCTCTCTTCCTTAGGCAATTATGATTACTTCACAAATTATATCGTGACTGCTCCTTCAGATGTCGTTACGAAGACAATATGAGTGCACGCAAGCGGTTTCTTCCGATCTACACTTGAACACAGATGGTTCGCTCTTACAGAAAAGAGTATTTGACATTGACATTACCAGCTGATGGAGAAAGCGATCTTCCATATTTTATTGTGAAATAATTGTAACTATCCAGTTCCAGGAATGTGAAATACGAAAGTATCCAAAGACGAAGCATGTTTGTCACGATTTGAAGCCATTAGAACACTAGCAGCCGTGGATGTTTGTAGGCGCCAATCAAATGTTTTCAGACAGTAATTAGGTAGATAGAAGTCGGGAAATAATTTTTGTTGTTTGCTATATTAATAATAATTGTTTTGTATTGTTTTACATTAATTAGACTCAAGCTATCGTTATTGTAGCAATTTTTGATTGGTACCATCAAACACACACAGCTGACAGTGTTCTAACGGTTTAAAATAGTGGGCATCATGACAGCTACAGGAATCGGTGACCACGAGGTTCATATAGCTAGACTGAATACCGTAACATCCAAACACAAAAAACGCAAAGTACATCAATTTAAAAAAGCAGATAAAAATTCGCTTGACACCTTCCTATCTATATAAGCGTAGACCAAATGCGGTTTCGATTGAAAGAAATAGTGTCGACGGCCATTGAGAGATATATACCAGATAAATTAATACAAGGTGCTGCTGATCCCCTATGGTACACAAAACAAGTCAGAACATGCATAATAATTTCTCGGTTTACTTGCCGCGTCAAATTTGTATAAAATCCCAAGCTTTCGATGAACACCTCCATCAGCTTCGTCAGGCGTAAAACTGAATGTCGTGGACCGGTGAGGCTTCCGCTTTTATAAGCAGTGGACGGCTTCTCATTGGCTGGATGACGTCACGGTGAAAATGGCGCGTACTGAGGTGGCGGCATGTATATATTCATAGATTTTGTTTGCGCGCTTTATCCAGCGTTGCTTGCAGCGCCATCCATCGCAACAGGCGGAGAACTGCGAGGAATGTAAGAAGTCTCCCTCTGCGCTCTTTCTTTATCAAATGCTCTCTTCCACGCATTGCTGAGTGCATAACCGGCGTCTCTGCTGAAATTATTTTCACAGAGTCTAATTTCTACTGCTTCCCTGATGACAGAGTCCCAATTGTTTGAAGCATGAGCAAGTAGTCTTGTTTCATCGGATAAAATCTTATGTTTATTTAACAAACTGTGCTCAGCCACCGCTGATTTTTCTAGGTACCTGTATTTCAGGTGATGCTGATGTTCCACACAACGATCGGCAACAGTTTTCATTGACTGGCCCACGTAATTATTGCCACACTCGCAAGGAATGCTGTAAATTCCCGGTACCCTCAGGCCAATATTATCTTTCACGGGTCGCAGCATTTCCTTAATCTTGCTGGGTGGCCGGAGGACTGGTCTCGTTCCCTGCCGGCTCAGGACTCTGCCGATCTTGCTGGTCGTTGCACCGCAGAATGGTAGCCGCGCGATGTGTTGGTCCTCTGGATCTGTTCGAACAGCGTCCTTCCTAGGTTTCTTCGCCAGAGTGGATCTGATATGACGATCGGAATATCCATTTTTTCTGAATACCGTCGTATGATAGTTAATCTCGGAGCCGAGATGATCCTTGTCCGAAATAGTCTTTGCTCTGTGCACCAAGGTATTCAGCAGAGCTCTCTTCTGAGCTGGGTGGTGAAAACTACGTAAGTTTAGATATAAATCTGTATGCGTCGGTTTTCTGTACACAGAATGTCCGAGACGTCCATCTGATTTTCGCTCCACCAGAACATCTAAGAAGGCTAACGTCCCATCCTTCTCCACCTCCTCTGAAAATATTATGTTCTGATGTATACCATGCAAATGATCAACAAACTGCTGCAGTGCCTCATTGCCATGTAGCCAGATTAAAAATACTGAAGTTATTTCGACACACTTTGACGACCTCCTAATTTTACATGATGGAAAATATTATAAAATGGCTGACGGAACAGCCATGGGTTCGCCACTGTCACCAGCCATAGCTAACTTCATGGAGCATTTCGAAGAACGAGCGTTGAGCAGTGCTCCCTTACGTCCATCCTGCTTCTTCAGGTATGTTGACGATACGCCCCTCCTATGTTACCATCCATAATGCCAATTTCCACACCTTCTACCCCTCTGCAGGTGTGCCCCCGGGCTCTGTCCTCACCCCTCTCCTCTGCCTCTTGTACACAGCAGATATGCCCCAACCCCCCCCCCCCCCTTTTCAGTACACCTCTTGTAATATGCCGATGACACCGCATTCCTCGCCCTCGCTCCCACCCTCCAATGGTCCCAACGCCTTCTCCAGAATCACCTTGACCTTTTCGCCGCATGGTGTAACCAGTGGCTCCTGAAAATCAATGTTTCCAAGGCCTAGGCAATCATTGAAGGTAATACCACTCGCTCCTTCCGGCTCCTGGATTTCTCCCTTACTGTCTGCGCCCGTCCTGTCCGCCTCTCCCCCACCCTTACCTACCTTGGCCTCACCATTGACCGTCATCTCACCTGGATCCCTCATCTCCGCTCCATCCAATCCAAAGCCCACAACCGCCTCCGACACCTCAAACTCCTCTCTGGCCGGACATGAGGGTTGCACCCCTCTACCATCCTCCACACCTACAAACCCTTAATCCATCCCATCCTGTATTATGCCAGTCCCGCCTGGATATCGGCCCCCCCCCCCCCCCAAATTCTTTAAGTCCCTCCAGATCCTTGAGCCTCATGCATTCCGCCTCGCCTTCCATATACGCCTCCCACCACCCACGCCGATCCTCTATGACCTCATTCTTTTCCCCCATCTGCTCCTATTCCTCGAACATATCCGCATGCTCTACACCTCCCGCCGCCTTGATCCCCCTCACCCCCTGGTTGTTCCTCTCCTCTCCCGTCCCAGCCCCCTGCCACGTCTTCACCGTTGTGTCCCCCCTACCCTCCATCTCTACACCCTTCATCTCCTTTCCCAAGGTGGCTTCCATCAACTCCCCCTCCCGGATGAGTGAATGTTCAATGTTGTTCGTCTTTCTAGTGTTGCGAACAGAATCCATGCTGTCGCCTGGTATGCCTTTTCTGTCTTTTGCGAACAGAAACCAGACAGTCGCCGCGATTTTTTTTTTAATTGTGTGTCTATTATTTTACCTGTCTGCTTCATATGTTTATTACTAGCATCACCCCTCTGTTCTATGTTGTAAGTTCCACAATTTTTTTATCCATATTACTATTTAAGTCTTCGATTTTATCGCCTGTTTTTATCATTCATTCGCTTCATCTTATTAAACCAAAGTCTGTAGGCTGAAGAGTAGCATACTAAGCTGCTGCAGCCCGCCCCCTTCGGGGGGAATCGAAATTCAATAAAGGAAAAAAAACGGTCCACGACAGTCAGTTTTACCCCAGACGAAGATGACGGAAGAAGTCATCGAAAACTTGGGGTTTTATCCAAATTTGACGCGGCAAGTAAACCGAGAACTTTTTATGCAAGAACTCCGTCGTGAACGACACTGTAATAGTTGCAGAAGCAACGCCAAATGCATGCCAGATTTGAAAGACCGCAAAATCTTCAGGATTGGCGAAGTTCTACAGCAGCTAGAAATTTAGCACGAGATGATTTTAATTCAATCCACAATGACACTCTCTCTCGAAATCTGTTGGAGAACTCAAAGAGATTATGGTCGTATGTAAAGTACTCCAGCGGTAAGACGCAATTAATACCTTCACTGTACGACAGTAATTGCAATCTTACTGATGACAGTGCCGGTAAAGCAGAGCTACGAAGCATGGTTTCCCGAAGTACTCTCAAAATAGAAAACGAGGTAAGTATTGCAGAATTCGAATCAAGAACAACTGCCAACACGAGTAACTTAGAAGCAGAAATCCTCGGTGAGGCGAAACATTATTTTTTCTGTAAGTCATCAATCTTTTGACTTATTTGATGCTGCCCGCCACGAATTCTCCTCATGTGCCGGCCTTTTCATCTCAGAGTACCACTTGCAGCTTAAGTCCTCAGTTACCTGCTGGATGTCACCAGAATGAGATTTTCACTCTGCAGCGGAGTGTACGCTGTTATGAAACTTCCTGGCAGATTAAAACTGTGTGCCGGACCGAGACTCGAACTCGGGACCTATGCCTTTCGCGGGCAAGTGCTCTATCAACTGAGCTACCCAAGCACGACTCACGGCTGAGATTTTCACTCTACAGCGGAGTGTACGCTGTTATGAAACTTCCTGGCAGATTAAAACTGTGTGCCGGACCGAGACTCGAACTCGGGACCTATGCCTTTCGCGGGCAAGTGCTCTATCAACTGAGCTACCCAAGCACGACTCACGGCCCGTCCTCACTGCTTTACTTCTGCCAGTACCTCGTCTCCTACCTTCCAAAGTTAACAGAAGCTCTCCTGCGAACCTTGCAGAACTAGCACTCTTGAAAGAACGAATATTGCGGAGACATGGCTTAGCCACAGCCTGGGGGATGGCTTCCTTGCAAAAATCGTTACTTGGGACGACATCTGGGTTCACTTAGACCAACCGGAAACGAAGAGAGCGAGCAAGGAATGACGCCATTCCTCACCACCAAAACCAAACAAGTTTCGAACAGAACCATCAGCAGGGAAGGTTATGATCACTCTTTTTTGGGACAAAAATGCGTCATTTTGTAGCATTACATACCTAGAGGGACCACTGTCACCAGTGCATCATACACAGATCTAAAAAATCATCTGCGGCCTGCAGTCAAATCAAAGCGAAGTGGATTGCTGTCAGCAGGTGTCCTTTTGCAACATGACAATGCAAGGCCCCACACTGCCTGTACAACAGTTGTAACAATCACAGACCAGGATTTTGAGTATCTTACTCATCCACCATAATCACCAGACCTTGCCCCAAGTGATTTCCATATGTTTGGATCACTCAAAGACGCAATGGGAGGAAAGAACTTCCGTTCTGATGAAGAAGTATGCGACGCGGTGCAGGAGTGGTTGGACGGACTACCAAAAGAATTTTCTTCTAAAGGAATGTATGCACTTTGTAAGCGCTGGAGGACTTGCATTAAGCGTGGGGAAGATTATGTTGAAAAGTGATACAGCTTTGTACCACTTCTGCACAATAAATAATATTTAAAAATATATTTAAGGTTTTCATTTGACTCACCCTCCTATTTTTGAACTAGCAGAAGATGAGATGGTTCAAATGGCTCTGAGCACTATGGGACTTAACATCTATGGTCATCAGTCCCCTATAACTTAGAACTACTTAATCCTAACTAACCTAAGGACAGCACACAACACCCAGTCATCACGAGGCAGAGAAAATCCCTGACCCCTCCGGGAATCGAACCCGGGAACCCGTGCATGGGAAGCGAGAACGCTACTGCACGACCACGAAATGCGGGCAGAAGATGAGATGTGAAATATCTTATCTACCTCTCTTCTTAATTATATATGTAAGTTTTTAAGTTCTGCCTTAATTGTTTTTATCAAAGTGGCGGGAAATAGTATCACATGAAGCAAGTCAGCCACAAAACTGGGGTACGCATGTCAACAAGACGTTCAGTAGCCTCTTCGAACGTTGACTTCAGTGGCGGAGCATTCAGCCCACGATTTCTTTGACTCTAAAGTGGTAGATATAGATCATCCTGTGCACTTGTCGAAAATGGACGTCGTGTGGAATGTCGTCACATTATCTGTCAATTTTAACTGGGTCCATGTCCGCACCGCATCACTGTGACTCCAATGCACACGTCGAGCATCTTCTCTGGTTGACAAACCTACTGTGCGAAATATGACGATACGGACCCAATCACTGATCGCTGCTGACTTTCATGGCATGATGGATGTTTACTCTACCTTGTCACGGACAGCTCTAATGCGTCCCTATTGGTGTTTTCCCTTCAGCTGCTACAGTCTGTTCGAGAGTGGCGCTCTATCCATAGGTAGTACAACAGATAATGTAACTGTGTACGGGTTTACTAACAAAGTCAGAGGGGTCCTTACAATCAGTACTACGAGGTGCATTCAAGTTCTAAGGCCTCCGATTTTTTTTTCTAATTAACTGCTCACCCGAAATCGATGAAACTGGCGTTACTTCTCGACGTAATCGCCCTGCAGACGTACACATTTTTCACAAAGCTGATGCCATGATTCCATGGCAGCGGCGATGCCTTCTTTAGGAGTCTGTTTTGACCACTGGAAAATCGCTGAGGCAATAGCAGCACGGCTGGTGAATGTGCGGCCACGGAGAGTGTCTTACATTGTTGGAAAAAACCAAAAGTCACTAGGAGCCAAGTCAGGTGAGTAGGGAGCATGAGGAATCACTTCAAAGTTGTTATCACGAAGAAACTGTTTCGTAACTTTAGCTCGATGTGCGGGTGCGTTGTATTGGTGGAACAGCACACCCGCAGCCCTTCCCGGACGTTTTTGTTGCAGTGCAGGAAGGAATTTGTTCTTCAAAACATTTTCGTAGGATGCACCTGTTACCGTAGTGCCCTTTGGAACGCAATGGGTAAGGATTACGCCCTCGCTGTCCCAGAACATGGACACCATCATTTTTTCAGCACTGGCGGTTACCCGAAATTTTTTTGGTGGCGATGAATCTGTGTGCTTCCATTGACCTGACTGGCGCTTTGTTTCTGGATTGAAAAATGGCATCCTCGTCTCATCCATTGTCACAACCGACGAAAAGAAAGTCCCATTAATGCTGTCATTGCATGTCAACATTGCTTGGCAACATGCCACATGGGCAGCCATGCAGTCGTCCGCCAGCATTCGTGGCACCCACCTGGATGACACTTTTCGCATTTTCAGGTCGTCATGCAGGATTGTGTGCACAGAACCCACAGAAATGCCAACTCTGGAGGCGATCTGTTCAACAGTCATTCGGCGATCCCCCAAAACAATTCTCTCCACTTTCTCGATCATGTCGTCAGACCGGCTTGTGCGAGCCCGAGGTTGTTTCAGTTTGTTGTCACACGATGTTCTGCCTTCATTAAACTGTCGCACCCACGAACGCACTTTCGACACATCCATAACTCCATCACCACATGTCTCCTTCAACTGTCGATGAATTTCAATTGGTTTCACACCACGCAAATTCAGAAAACGAATGATTGCACGCTGTTCAAGTAAGGAAAACGTCGCCATTTTAAGTATTTAAAACAGTTCTCATTCTCGCCGCTGGCGGTAAAATTCCATGTGCCGTACAGTGCTGCCATCTCTGGGACGTATTGACAATGAACGCGGCCTCATTTTAAAACAATTCACATGTTTCTATCTCTTTCTAGTCCGGAGAAAAAAAATCGGAGGCCTTAGAACTTGAATGCACCTCGTATAATAACCAAAATAGCAACAAACCCTGAAAATTGTCGCTCATGTCCGCGCCGTTTTTCGTAATCTTATTCCTTTAAAAACTACCTTTCTGAGTGCATTATTGTGGATTAAATCGAGAGATTAATCGAAATTATTATGATGCTAGTATGAGTACTCAATGAGTGTGCATACATATCCTCCTTCTAACTCTCTTTATCCTTTAATTCAGTAACCTTCTCTTTTTCTTCTGACATTTGTAGTTAGCTTTTAGCTGCAATGAACTGGCTCGTAGCAGAGCAGATATTCCCAGGACTGAGCGACGGGGCAGGTTTCTCACGGGAGAGCCCTCAGCTACCAGATATATTTATGCCTCTACAATCCTGGCCAGGGAAGAGTGCTGCGAGGGCAGCAGCACCCACAGAGAGAGAGAGTTTAAGGTTATGCTAAGGGCCACAGCCCCTGAGCTACCACGCAGTTTTTTTCCCGATGAAGCACGCAGTGGTCTTCAGGTTCGGGGAAAACTCAACACATGCTTTCTCGTCACCATTTCACTGGACTACAGGAAAAAACAGCGTTCCATATCCCACGCTTTCAACACTGTGCAGAAATAGAAATACTGACTGGGTTACACACCATGACATCACAGGGGCGGTAGGAGACGCTTCGCTGGAAAGCGTAAACTGTGACGACACACAAGTTTGAACAGAATTTCTTTTTGCGAGAGGTGAATGAAAATTAATCCGTCCACCTTCGTTCACTGGGTTTGGATGGGCATACTTTAATAAATCAAATGCAGGAATAATTCTTAGAATGTGATCTATAACTACCAATATTGCCGGCTGGTGTGGCCGAGTGGTTCTAGGTGCTTCAGTCTGGAACCGCGCGACCGCTACGGTCGCAGGTTCGATTCCTGCCTCGGGCATGGATGTGTGTGATATCCTTATGATAGTTAGGTTTAAGTAGTTCTAAGTTCTAAGGGACTGACGACCTCAGATGTTAAGTCCCATAGTGCTCAGAGCTATTTGAACCATTTGAACTACCAGTACTACTTCTCCATATAATCACCAGCCAATTGAATACATTTGTGCCAACGATGAACAAGTTTTCTGAAGCAGTCACGGAAGAAGTCGACACTCTGTTTCAATAGACTGACGTTTCGTCTCTGGGTCATAATGGTGTACGCACGTTTCGTCTCCTGTTACAATTGAATGGAGAAGGGCTTCACCTTCATTCTCGTAACGCGAGAGGAGTTCCTGGCAAATTTCAAGTCTGTGCGCTTTCATTTCAGGAGTCAGCATCCGGGGTACACATCGTGCACAGATCTTCCGACAGACAAGCAAAGCAAGACATTTGTAATACAGACACTCTGCACTGTGCTCTGACCTGTGAAGTATGCAAGAAGTGATAGCAGAGGAATGCGAAGCTTCGTAATTTCCAACACAGGAGTGTGGCGTCATTCTTCACATTCAGTCTTTTCGCATTTTCTGTATCAAGTGACCAGCTTAACGGGGTTAACAGGTATCTCTATGTTCTGCTGCTCTGCTCTGGTTATGGACAGGAGATAATTCTGCTTGATAATTAGGAAGTGCAGACCGGCCATCTGCCTCAGCACATAGCCAAGTAGACAGTTTTCTGTTGTAACATTCAGTTGTGACAGACTAAGCTCTGCTCGTAACTGCAAGATTTGACACACTGCTGGTTACAATCACGGAAAGTGGAAAGGACTTAGAAAAATTTTCGGCTGCTGATCCATGTTAGGGGAGGTTTGGCTCTAAATGCAGAGGAGGACATTAGTGTTTAACATCCAGTCGGCAATGGGGTCATTGGAACACAAGCTTGGATTAGGAAAGGATGTGGAAGGAAATCGGCTGAGCTCTTTCCAGGAACCATTCAGGTATTTGCCTGAAGCGATTTAGGGAAACCACAGAAAACCTAAATCCCGACGGCCAGACGCGGCTTTGAATCGGCGTCCTCCTGAATGCGAGTCCACTATGCTAACCACTGTGACAACTCGTTTGGTCTTTAAGTGCGGTGTTATTTAGGATCTTGACTCAGCATAATATGATTTACCCTTCCTTTAGAAGTTTTTCTTCACTTCGTGCTGAAAAATTTGGAAATTTGTGATAAGATCTTATGGGACCAAACTGCTGAGGTCATCGGTTAATAAGCTTACGCGCTACTTAATCTAACTTAAACTAACTTACGCTAAGGAAGACACACACATCCATGCCCGAGGGAGAACTAGAACCTCCGACGGGGGGAGGCGCGCGGGCCCTGACAAGACGCCCTCAGACCACACGGCTACCCCTTGCGGTCTTTGAGCTGAACTTAGCACAAGTTTAAAGACTGGCTTCGGGTTTGTTGTGGATGCATACCATCATCATCTTTAACTTAAAGTGGGATAAGATCTTTTTTCCGGAAAATTATTTCCGCGTAGGGACAAGTCTGTGAGCACAGAGTCGATGCACACAACGTACTCCGATCATCACCAGTTGCCGCGGCCACAACGCCGCAGTACAATCACTATGGTGAAGTACCGCTCAGCTCCGACAGGGTGGGGAAATCAGGTGGCAAGAGTCAGGATAATTTCTTTCGTCTTAGTGGTTTTTCTTTTCGCTTCAACGCGTCTTTAATTTCGTTAACATCTGTAATGCACATTAATTGCTATTTGGGAAGGACAATTTGGCTCGTGAACGAGAAGCAGGAAACCTGTTGGTTTAGTAACCTCCCAACTATATTTGTTTCTGTCTTAAATTCAACCCGACTTTACCTCACAGTCTACATAAGTCTACTTATTACCAAAACTATGCACCCACAAACTGTTATCCAACTTACACTCGTTTACTAACCTTTGATTAAACAGAGCCTAATTTGAACTGATCTGTAACTGGTCTGAATACAGCTTGTTTTTATATTCAATGAGCAACTGAAGTAAAACAATTACTGCCTCTAATCGAATTTTCCACTTACCTCGCATCTTGACAACATTGTTATAGCTATCTCGAAAGACCAACAGGAAAAAGCAGCGTCTAGGCTACATTTCTATTTTCTAAACAAAAATCCAACCTGTTGCATACCACATGTTGCAATGTGGTAGTGCGTAATGATTAACAGGGCGTGGGGAGCGTAATTATTCTTCTGAAATGACATTCTAAGACAACGATTTTAGAATGAAGTACGTATTCAAAAAGAGTAAAACTTCGCATGATCTTCACACAAAACATTAGTCTGAACAATAATATGCTTTACAAAGTAAACAATTATTTAAGAGGGGACAATGTTAACAGAGCACTTCTATAATAATCAAACAGCTTAATCACTTAACCTCTTAATGCATGATTCAGGGAAGTAAGACGGTCTTTCTCTCAGCTCTGAGCAACTGAACAAAGTTAACTAGCTGTCAATAACCATTTCTACAAATTAGATGCGAAGTGCTGCAATTTCACCTCTTCCTTCTTCTCTTCAAAGAATATATGTATCCGTTAAAGATGAAGATGATGGTATGCGTCCACAACAAACCCGAAGCCAGTCTTTAAACTTGTGCTAAGTTCAGCACAAAGTGAAGAAAAACTTCTAACGGAAGGGTAAATCATATTATCCTAAGTCAAGCTCCTGAATAACACCGCACTTAAAGTCCAAACGAGACCATCTTTCGATATATACATCATATTCATCCTTGCTGTCTTTTACAGTAAAAGTTTTTTTCATGTGACAGATACAATCAGAAGTAAACGCAGCACTACTGGATCACATTCCCAAATAAGAAATGTATCTGGCTGCGTAGTGGCGAGGACTATGCTACGACAAAAACAGAGATTGTTTAACAGTAACATAACCTGTCTCTCTCACTGACGTGCACATCGATGATTCACAAAAAACAAAATGTCGTGTACACCTTACAGTTTCTACTTCCTCCTTTCCCGTATCCAAACGCATTCAACTAATTCAATGAAATTCATTTTTATTTTTTAATGGGGCTTATGAATGATGTTTAGTGCGATCAGCAGTGTTGAAATCATGTTTAGTGTACAGTTTCTGAAATGAAAATAAATAGCTCTCACTGAATGTAACGTTGAAAGGTCTCTGTTGGATTCCTTTCATGTTAATTTCTTAAATCTGTTGTCATTTACGGCATAAATTCCTCTTCTAAATTTACTGTGGTGTTTCTGACTATCTGGGAGGCGACTGAGCAGTGAAAAGTGTTACTTTTACACATAAACAAGAACGATCTGTCACACCACTACACTTTAAAACACAGTTTATATGTAATTCATGTCACTCAGTATCATATTGAACCTACATCCGCTTTCTTTCATATACTGTATATGATAAGATACTGTCATCCCCCTTTCCGTCTGTGTGAGAGGTTAAATGAGCAAATGTATTTCTAGTTGCATGCTTGATGGTAGCAGACAAACCTTTCTGCTAGAGAACAGTAGGACCAACGTGGGAACAGGTAGCCAAGCTTTCTAAAAGCAGAGAGGTTTCCATTCTTAGTATGGTCCTGTTCGTCCCTTGTCATGTTGGTACAGGAAGCTGCCTCTCTGGTCACTTCCGTTTGTATCTGTGAGGCACCCTCAGGAAGGGACCACGGCAGTCTGTCCACGGCGAGCGTCTGAAGTGTTAAGATCTCTGGCTAAGTGCGTGTCTGCTAAGTCCGTAGGACAATGGATTTCTTAAGTTCAGCCTAACTGAAAATTTAATCACCTTTATTTCAGGTTTACCTCTAAAATATCTAATGTTATCTTAAATTGCAACACAGTGTATTTCGAGTGTGAAGTTCAGAATATCTTCCTCTAGTTGCTCTGTCACTACTTTGTGAGTAAAGTGGAACCACGTATTGATCAGTAACTCTAACTAAGATCATCAATCTTAAATGCGAATGTGCATGAGATTATAACGTCTCGTCTTGACAATATTTTTCAATATAGCAACTTTTCTTTATGTTCAACCCATGTGGGCTGTACTTTGTGAGACCAGTACCACGTGCTTATACAATTGTTTGGCCCATCAGGTTAATAGTAACACGATAGTAATCAGTTCCAGGTTTTTCTTCTGTAAATTGCTTTTCGATCTAATTTATTTTAATTATCAAAATTATAGTGGAGTTACACTCTTTGTGTAAACCAAGTTGACCACGTGAAGCATGTGGTGTAATCATCAAAGTAGCCCTCAGCTATTCTTTAGGGAAGATTTCACAGAGAGTTAGTATGATTTTAGTATACCAGTGTGTGGTAATTTCATGACGGACAGGATTGCGCTACGAACGTAAGTTCTTTGGGTGAAAATTGAATCGGTTGGTTGTGGTTTATTTCCTCTTGGATATGTTTCAACGTTCTTCGTGTGTTATTTTATGAATGCAGTGTTGTATGTAGTCTCCCAATCTTGGCCCCTATTTGATGTGTTCCGTAAGATTACAAACTCACATTTTCACAATCCTCAATAAGGCACCAGTTTAGTTATGAATCAAGTTTAATATGCTGAAATTTCAATGATCAATGTTAAAATAAATGTCCAAATATAAACTGATTTATTTCTTTTTATTTAAATTGTCTTTATATATATATATCACCTGTTATCGTAAGATGAGTACTAAAAGATTATAATTAATGTTAATCTGGTTGGGAATTTGGTAAGCTAGACTGGGTACCTGGTGAAACAGTTGCGCAGTAATGCAAGGTTAACTTCCCCAGATAGCTCACAGCTTTTAACCCACTTTTATGGTCTTGAATATCAGCACCCCAATCAGAACAAATTAATGCAACAACATTATAACGTCTTGTTTCAAGCAGTAGCGCCATTAATCAATGAAATTTGTATGTTATGAATACAGATTCAGGGAAGTGCCAATTTCAACTCACGTAAATCAGATCTCTTACGAAGAACTTCCAAATTTAAATTCATACAAATCACATGCATTATTAAGAAGTATCAAATTCAGTTCATGACAGTCGGATGCGTTATTATAAATAGTTAGGAGCAGGAGTAGTTTGTGCTAAATGCCGGAGTTTAAATTGATTGTCGCAAAGTGAAGTCCATTCTTTTAGATGCGGTTTCGAGATCCTTGCGCGGTTTTATCACACATTCTACTTGAGGGAGGTACTGTGGAATTTAACTTACGCACAAAAGAGTCAGAGGTCAGTCAATAAAGCAATCACTCCAAACTGTACTTCGCGACCTGCACGACATACAGTCATGCTCATAAATTAAGGATAATGGCAGAATTTGGTGCCACACAACGTGGCACTACACAAACTGGCGGTAATAGCTTAGGCACATAGGGAACACACACGACACAGATGTGGAAGTGCGCGGTATTGGTGATAAGTTGAGAAAACCGTCCCGAAACACATGTGCCACAAAACGCCGCTGTTTCCTGCGCATGTACCCCGACATCAATATGGGATATGACCACCATGCACACGTACACATGCCGCACAAGGGATGAGGTAGTCGAGCAGCTGCTGGGATATAGTCTCTCATTCTTGCACCAGTGCCGGTCGGAGCTCCCGACGTGTCCTTGATGTTTGAAGACGTGCAGCGATACGTCGACCGAGAGCATCCCAGACGTGCTCGATGGGGTTTAGGTCTGGAGAACAGGCAGGCCACTCCATTCGTCTGATATCTTCTGTTTCAAGGTACTTCTCGACGATGGCAACTCGGTGGGGCCGTGCGTTATCATCCATCAGGAGGAAGGTGGGACCCATTGCACCCCTGGAAAGTAGGACATACTGGTGCAAAATAACATCCCGATACACTTGACCTGTTACAGTTCCTACGTGAAAGACAGGCAGGGGTGTACGTGCACCAGTCATAATCCCACATCACACCATCAAATCACGACCTCCATACAGGTCCCTTTCAAGGACATTTAGGGTGAGAATCACTACCCGCCAGGGTAGCCGAGAGCGCTAATGCGCTGCTTCCTGGACTCGGGTAGGCGCACCAGCCCCGGATCGAATCCGCCCGGCGGATTAACGACGAGGTCCGGTATGCCAGTCAGCCTGGTTGTGGTTTTTGGGCGATTTTCTACATCCCATTAAGTGAATACCGGGCTAGTCAAAAAAAAAATGGCTCTGAGCACTATGGGACTCAACTGCTGAGGTCATTAGTCCCCTAGAACTTAGAACTAGTTACACCTAACTAACCTAAGGACATCACAAACATCCATGCCCGAGGCAGGATTCGAACCTGCGACCGTAGCGGTCTTGCGGTTCCAGACTGCAGCGCCTTTAACCGCACGGCCACTTCGGCCGGCCCGGACTAGTCCCCAAGTTCCGCCTCAGTTACACGACTCACAGACATTTGAACTGTTCGTACTATTTCTTGACTTACACTAGACACTGACAGCTGGGGTACACTACTTCCGTCCCAGGGGATTCGGGGTGGCGGCAGGAAGGGCATCTGGCCACCCTCTGCAATTAACACTGCCAAATCCGTAATAACAAAGCCGACTCCGCGCTGGAGCGGGACAAAGGCCCTGAGAAAGAAAGAAAGAAAGGGTGAGAATCACTGTTCAGATTATACCTCGACTCATCCATGAACATAAGATGGGACCAATGTGTTCTTGACACCAGGCTTCACGGGCTGTCCTGTGCCCAGGGGTCAGTGGAATGCACCTTGCAGGTCTCTGGGCGAATACACCACGTCTGTTCAGTCGTCTGTAGACTGTGAGTCTGGAGACAACAGTTCCAGTGGCTGCGGTAAGGTCCCGAGCAAGGCTACCTGCAGTAATGTATGGCCGCCTGCGAGCACTGATGGTGAGATATCGGTCGTCTTGTGGTGCTGTACACTGTGGACGTCCCGTACTGTAGCGCCTGGACACGTTTCCTGTCTGCTGGAATCGTTGCCATAATCCTGAGATCACACTTTGTGGCACATGGAGGGCCTATGCTACGACCTGCTGTGTTTGACCAGCCTCCAGTCGCCCTAGTACTCTACCCCTCATGACGTCATCAATGTGTGTTCTTTGAGCCACTTCGAACACACAGTCACCATTAGCAGGTCTGAAAACGTCTGCACACTTACTCGCTGTTCGAGCGGTTAAAGGGGCTACAGTCTGGAACCGCGCGACCGCTACGGTCGCAGGTTTGAATCCTGCCTCGGGCATGGATGTGTGTGATGTCCTTAGGTTAGTTAGGTTTAAGTAGTTCCAAGTTCTAGGGGACTTATGACCACAGCAGTTGAGTCCCATAGTGCTCAGAGCCATTTGAACTTACTCGCTGCACCTTACACTGACATGCACCAACACACCTCTGTGTACTGCTACCAGCGCCACCGTGCGACGACCGCAAGTCAAATGCACCGCATGGTCATACCCCGAGGTGATTTAAAACCGCAAATCGCCCACCAGAGCGTTGTTTCACCATGTATCAGCATTATCCTTAATTTATGAGCATGAGTGTGTCAGGTTGATGGAAAATTGCTGTTGATGTGTGAAGACCTCGGAGTCAATGGTCAGTTCTCCTGACTTTTCTGAACTGAGTAAAATGCTGCTGTTCGTTACGAAACTGTGTCTCGTATTTTGGCGAGGCTACTGCAGAAACGTACGCAGAGCACCAGATGCGGCGCCAGACGCTGCTGGGGTGGGCATTTATAATGAAGCGGATTAGCAGTGGACAGCCGTGCGCCGCCGGACGGAAGGCGCGCCCTGCCGGCGACGCCTTCCTTCCACCCGGCTAGCATTTCCTGCGCTAAATGCCCCCAGGAATGCTTAATGGCGCGGAGGCGCGTTCTTCATCCCTCTGGCAGCACGCCCTGCCGCCTGAAGGCTCCGCTGTGGCCGGTAATGGAAGCCCACACACGGCTTCCTCCGCGGCACATTTTTATTCACACGTTTCTTAGCCATTACGGTGTCTGCTGCACTAAGGCATATGTTGGCACTGCCGCAGGCGCTTCTCGGGCATGTTTCATGGCAACCTTTATACGTCACACGACAAGGACAGCATGGTCCTAGCGAATGCCAAAGGTGTACCGTGCATTCAAAAATAAACAAGCTGCGGCTATAAAACAAGGTGACAGTAGTCGCGGGTCACCTCCCAATGTTGTTGTCGGACCTCGTCTTCCTCGGCGTAGTGTAGCAGCTCGACTTTGCATGGACTCAGTGAGCCGTTCGAAGTCCCCTGCAGAAGTACTGAGCCATAATGCCTCCTATATCCTGCGGCGGGGCGGGGTTTGTCGTCGTTGCTCTTTGGTACAGTCTCTCATTGTATGCATTGTATTGTACGAGGGCAGTTCAATAAGTAATGCAACACATTTCTTTCTCGGCCAATTTTGGTTGAAAAAACCGGAAATTTCTTGTGGAATATTTTCAAACATTCCCGCTTCGTCTCGTATAGTTTCATTGACTTCCGATAGGTGGCAGCGCTGTACGGAGCTGTTAAAATGGCGTCTGTAACGGACGTGCGTTGCAAACAACGGGCAGTGATCGAGTTTCTTTTGGCGGAAAACCAGGGCATCTCAGATATTCAAAGGCGCTTGCAGAATGTCTACGGTGATCTGGCAGTGGACAAAAGCACGGTGAGTCGTTGGGCAAAGCGTGTGTCATCATCGCCGCAGGGTCAAAGACTGTCTGATCTCCCGCGTGCGGGCCGGCCGTGCACAGCTGTGACTCCTGCAATGGCGGAGCGTGCGAACACACTCGTTCGAGATGATCGACGGATCACCATCAAACAACTCAGTGCTCAACTTGACATCTCTGTTGGTAGTGCTGTCATAATTGTTCACCAGTTGGGATATTCAAAGGTTTGTTCCCGCTGGGTCCCTCGTTGTCTAACCGAACACCATAAAGAGCAAAGGAGAACCATCTGTGCGGAATTGCTTGCTCGTCATGTGGCTGAGGGTGACAATTTCTTGTCAAAGATTGTTACAGGCGATGAAACATGGGTTCATCGCTTCGAACCTGAAACAAAACGGCAATCAATGGAGTGGCGCCACACCCACTCCCCTACCAAGAAAAAGTTTAAAGCCATACCCTCAGCCGGTAAAGTTATGGTTACAGTCTTCTGGGACGCTGAAGGGGTTATTCTGTTCGATGTCCTTCCCCATGGTCAAACGATCAACTCTGAAGTGTATTTTGCTACTCTTCAGAAATTGAAGAAACGACTTCAGCGTTTTCGTAGGCACAAAAATCTGAACGAACTTCTCCTTCTTCATGACAACGCAAGACCTCACACAAGTCTTCGCACCCGAGAGGAGTTCACAAAACTTCAGTGGACTGTTCTTCCTCATGCACACTACAGCCCCGATCTCGCACCGTCGGATTTCCATATGTTTGGCCCAAAGAAGGACGCAATCCGTTGGAGGCACTACGCGGATGATGAAGAAGTTTTTGATGCAGTACGTCGTTGGCTCCGACATCGACCAGTGGAATTGTACCGTGCAAGCATACAGGCCCTCATTTCAAGGTGGCGTAAGGCCGTAGCATTGAATGGAGATTACGTTGAAAAATAGTGTTGTGTAGCTAAAAGATTGGGGAATAACCTGGTGTATTTCAATGCTGAGTAAAACAACCCCTGTTTCAGAACAAAAAAATGTGTTGCATTACTTATTGAACTGCCCTCGTATGTTAACTGGGGACCTAGAAACGACGGAGAGGCTCCGTCCCCTCTGCAGCCTCAGTGGTCCACGACGACTACCGCAGTCCACTTCACCCCTCCGCCGCCCCACACCGAACCCAGGGTTATTGTGCGGTTCGGCCCCCGGTGGACCCCCTCCCCCCCAGGGAACGTCACACACACCAGATGAGTGTAACCCCTATGTTTGCGAGGCAGAGTAATGGTGGTGTATGCGTACGTGGAGAACGTGTTTGTGCAGCAATCGCCGACATAGTGTAACTGAGCCGGAAAAAGGGGAACCAGCCCGCATTCGCCGAGGCGGATGGAAAACCGCCTAAAAACCATCCACAGTCTGGCCGGTTCACTGGAACAAGGCACAAATCCATCGGGCGGATTCGTACCAGGGACCGGGCGCTCCTTCCCGCCCGGAAAGCCGTGCGTTAGACCGCACGGCCAACCGGGCGGGTTACATTCTCTCATTGTCCACCTACCTCAGTACGGCTTCCTCACGACGACCCCCTCACTCTGCAAAAGTAGATACTCACTAGGCCGTGTAAAGCAGCGTTGATGAAACCACGACCTGTGACGTCTCCTGGCAAGAGATTTACAAAATAAGTAGAATATAAAAAAATAACAAAAATAAACATTTAACTGTATTATTATTATTATTATTTCATTTCTGTACGAACGATTGTAGATTATGTATAAAAGGAAATAATTTCTCATTTTTTTATGTTCGTGCAGTATTTTTGTGTCTATATTTCACAAAGAAATAAAAACTTTGAGGTTCGGCGATGTCATTGTAATTCTGTCAGAGACAGCAAAGGACTTGGAAGATCAGTCGAACGGAATGGACAGTGTCTTGAAAGGAGGGTATAAGATAAACATCAACAAAAGCAAAACCAGGATAATGGAATGCAGTCGAATTAAGTCGGTGGATGCTGAGGGAATTAGATTAGGAAATGAGACACTTAAAGTAGTAAAGGAGTTTTGCTATTTGGGGAGCAAAATAACGGATGATGGTCGAAGTAGAGAGGATATAAAATGTAGAATGGCAATGGCAAGGAAAGTGTTTCTGAAGAAGAGAAATTTGTTAACATCGAGTATTGATTTAAGTGTCAGGAAGTCGTTTCTGAAAGTATTTGTATGGAGTGTAGCCATGTATGGAAGTGAAACATGGACGATAAATAGTTTAGGCAAGGAAAGAACAGAAGCTTTCGAAATGTGGCGCTACAGAAGGATGCTGAAGATTAGGTGGGTAGACCACACAACTAATGAGGAGGTATTGAATAGAATTGGGGAGAAGAGGAGCTTGTGGCACAACTTGACTAGAAGGAGGGATCGGTTGGTGGGACATGTTCTGAGGCATCAAGGGATCACCAATTTAGTACTGGAGGGCAGCGTGGAGGGTAAAAATCGTAGAGGGAGGCAAAGAGTTGAATACACTAAGCATATTCAGAAGTATTTAGGCTGCAGTAGGTACGGGGAGATGAAGAGGCTTGCACAGGATAGAGTAGCATGTAGAGCTCCATCAAACCAGTCTCAGGACTGAAGACCACAACAACAACATTTCACAAATAACGTCTGTGGTCGGCGAGTGTACGTATCAAAGCAGATAATCAAAAATAATTAAAGAGATGCTTTTTAATTGCCTGTAAATAGTGGAGGTTAAAACATTACTCGCTCTGTCTTCTTGTAGCCGTTAAAGTTGTAAGAGCCTGTGACGCTCGCTTGAATGCATAGGTAGCCTTCGTTTGTCCTTTGATCGAGAAAGACGCCATTGGAGGTTGATATTTGTAAAAGGTGTGTACTTTCAAGTTACGTTGATTTTTTGAATATAGAAATTGTTAAAATTATTACTTGTAATAATTTATTGCTAGCTTGCCCAAGATTTCATTCCACATTCTTAGCCGTTTTCAGCATATTAGGAATTTTTCATGACGCAGAGCCGTGCGGTGATTGTGGAACCACTGCCGTGGCAAATTCAAATTAAATTGAATGAAAGCAGTTTTCCCGCAATATAGCGGGTAGCTAACGGTACATTAAAATTATCTCTTTCAACTTCCTGGAGACTTCAGAGGGAAATTGTGGATTTTATTATGTCAGTTTCAGGTGGACATGGGCAGCTGCTATTATGTTAACAGTTTAGTAAATAATTCATGAGTGATAAAGTTTTACCTGTGTGTGATCAAAGACTGCTGTGCAAAACCTGTTCTGGCTAATAACATAACAATTAAATTTCATTTTTTTTAGTTTCATGCTCTCATGTTAGTCGTGGGAGTTAATAGTCTTTATATAATTAAAAAAATCCACTGCAGAGTTTACGTTTAGTGAACATAAAATACTGTAATTTCCGTACAGGTAATAAGAGTAATTTTCTGTGCATTCAAGAGATGAAAGTAGCAAAGGGAATTTTTTTTTCATAATTAGTTACAGTAATGATACCATGTTCCATATCTAACAAGGCAGATCAATGTTATATAAAAATAGTTTGCAAATTAAAGATCGTACGCCCACAGCAGGAAATCTTTCAGTGTCGTGCGTATCCCCACAAACAGGTCAAAGTGCAAGAAGTTAAAATATTTTCAATTGCAGAAATTAATAGTGAAAATCATATTTTATCTGTCGTGCTCGCAACAGTAAGCAATACAAAATTAATTAAAATATTATCCCATATAAACTGCATATAAAGTAAAAAAGGTGTGCAGTGCGGATTACGCGACAGACCTAACATCTACCACATAGAGGCTGGGTAACTCAAGTTGCGAATCAGTTCCTGTAAGTTCATCTTAACAAATTTCGGGTGGTGGGAAAATGCAGTTTACCTACAGTAAACCTTCGGAAATTTTAGTAAACTGGTTTTTTATTCTGAAGGAAGGACATGAATTTGCTATCAAGTCCGAATTTACTACTTTAACTGCTCTAACATTCCCAACTCGCGGTCTGTACACCTAAATTTCATACGGAAAAGCAACCAGAATATCTACTAGTCCGAACCGATTAGTGTTCGATCTGACAGTCACTGACCCACCACTACAGCGAGTTGAAACTTTCGGCCGAATCAGAGGTCTTCAATGTCTGAAGTGCTCGCTCAAGTATTCCGTAAAGAATACGGAATATGCCACGCGGAATTTTCACAGTGACCGAAATATCATACGCTCGTAACACATCAATTAACTAATTGAGAAACATCAAACTTTCTTCAAAATGTTCGTAACTCAAACCTCCTTAGGTACGACGAGTTCTAACCGCAATGAACTCAATCGTTCTTCATTTTACATGCAATTTGCACAGTGACATCTGACATGGTCTTACACGTACGACCGCTAGCGAGCGATTATTCAGATCCTCCTCTCCTCTGCGTATCTCACTTTCTGCACGCGGGAACAACTTAATGGTTGGCTAATGGTCTGAATGACCAATCAGAATGATCCTTCTAGATCATTCTCGTGGCAGAACTTGCCTGAGCCAATCATCAATCGAAAAATCATTTGCGTCATTCCAATGCCAATTTCTAATATAATATTTAATAAAATAGACCGAAATACAAAATAATCTTTAACTTAATTTTGAAACTTATTCCGCTTCCGACTTCTATTTTGGCTACTCTCTTACAAAAGCAAGCACACTTCGACATACCTCATCAGCTCCATGGTTACAACACTATTTTCCCACGGTTCAGTTTCATAAGGTTTTACATAAAATAGTATTAAGTCTCTTCGTATGTCCAACAGACACTCTCCAATTCATTCCCGTGTATACACACAACAGAATAATAAGTAGATAATAATTTTTAGACTACGAAATGCCGGCCGCGGTGGCCGAGCGGTTCTAGCCGCTTCATACGGAACCGCGCGACTGCTACGGTCGCCGGATCGAATCCTGCCTCGGGCATGGATGTGTGTGATGTCCTTAGGTTAGTTAGGTTTAAGTAGTTCTAAGTTCTAGGGGACTGATGACCTCTGAGGTTAAGTCCCATAGTGCTCAGAGCCATTTTAACACTACGAAATGCAGAGTAATTAAAGTTCTGAAAAAAATTCCAGTTAAGTAATTATATATGTTGAAAGCTTTATTATGATTTTATATGATAATAAAAGACAAATTGCTATTCTTTCCTACTAAGTTTTGAACCATAAGCGTCGGTTTTTGGACATTTAAGTAATTTTCTCAATCTCCGGAACTATAAGAAATAAAAGTCTGAAATTTTTACACGATCCTTAACTTAATAACAAAAGATTGTATACCAAGTTTGAACAAATTCGGTTGATAATTACTATGGTTTATTTAGATTCGTTGGGGGTACGAATTTGCGCTCTGACTAGATGTGACTTGAGACAGTTTCACGGTTAGTAGCGTCAGCTGCCCTGTGGGTCATAGCACAGACACAATTCTGCAGCCACCAGGCTATGCTGCTGCATGCTTTACCGCACTGAATGCTATCTTTTCATAACTTACTACGTCACAAGCCGTCCATAGTTGCAAAAGTGCTGCCGGTGCAGAAACTATGCACGAACTGATCTCTCGATTATGTGCTGCACAAGATCGATGGCATTCACGTCTGGCGACCATTCGCTCCTATTGTCCTTACATTTCTTCAAACCAAACGCGAACAGTTGTGGCCTTGTGACCCGACGCTTGGTCATCTGAGATTATGAAGTCCACGAATGGCTGTAAATGGTCTCCAAGTAGCCGTTCATAACCATTTCCCGTCAGCGATCGGTTCAGTTGGACCAGAGTATGCAGTTCATTCCATCTAGACACACCCCACTCCCTTATAGAGCCACCACTAGATTGCACAGTGCCTTCTTGACAACCTGGGTCCATGGCTTCGTGCGGTCTGTGCCACACTCGAACCCTACCATCAGCTCTTACCAAACGAAATCGCGAGTTACGTGACCAGACCACAGTTTTTCACTCATGTAGGGTCCAATCTGTTAGGTTACATGGGCAGGAGAGGTGATGTAGGCAATGTCGTGCTTTTAGCATAAGCACTAGCGTCGGTCATCTCCTGACATAGCCCATTAACGTCAGATTTCACAGCACTCTTGTAACAGATACCACATGGATTTCTGCGGTTATTTCCCGCAGTACTGCTTTTCTTTTAGCAACGACTACGAAAACGTCGCTACCCTAGGTTGTCAACTCTGCAAGTGAAGTCCGTCGGCCACTGGGTTGTCCGTGGTAAGAGGTAATGCCTGAAATATGTCATTTCTCGGCACACTCGTGTCACTGTGGATCTCAGAATATTGAATTCTCCATCTATTTACGGAACTAAATGTCCCATGCGTCTAGCTCCAACCACCATTCCACGTCCAAAGTCTGTGAATTCTCGTCGTGCTGTCACAACCGCGTTGGAAACCTTTTCACATGAATCACTTCAGTAAATATGACAGCTCAGTCAATTCACTGCCATTTTATACGTTCTGTGCGGGACACTATCGCCATCCGTGTGTGTGCAAATCGCTGTCCCACGAATTTTGTGCCGCTGCTCCCGGCGGAGGTTCGAGTCCTCCTTCGGGCATGGGTGTGTGTGTTTGTCCTTAGGATAATGTAGGTTAAGTGGCGTGTAAGCTGAGGGACTGATGACCTTAGCAGTTAAGTCCCATAAGATTTCACACACGTTTGAACATTTTTGAACGAATTTTGTCACCTCAGTGTATACCGTGAAACGTCCCCTTAGAACAATTTACACAGCTCTGTGCTTAAACTGATACACAATATTTTTTTAGCGCAACGCAATCTGACTTTCAAAAATCCCTACAAAAGAATGGCCCTGACTAACATTAACCTATAAGTTTCACAAATCACTTACCTCACAAAAATCTTCGCTACTCAAGCTACTGCAATACAGCGAACGCCACTACTGCCAGCTAAATAAAAGATTCAAAGTACTGAAGGCACTAACTACTGATAGGCATAGTTAGCAAATGAAAGATTTTGATAGAGAACAACCAATGTATTTACCTCAATAGTCATAATACACTCCTGGAAATGGAAAAAAGAACACATTGACACCGGTGTGTCAGACCCACCATACTTGCTCCGGACACTGCGAGAGGGCTGTACAAGCAATGATCACACGCACGGCACAGCGGACACACCAGGAACCGCGGTGTTGGCCGTCGAATGGCGCTAGCTGCGCAGCATTTGTGCACCGCCGCCGTCAGTGTCAGCCAGTTTGCCGTGGCATACGGAGCTCCATCGCAGTCTTTAACACTGGTAGCATGCCGCGACAGCGTGGACGTGAACCGTATGTGCAGTTGACGGACTTTGAGCGAGGGCGTATAGTGGGCATGCGGGAGGCCGGGTGGACGTACCGCCGAATTGCTCAACACGTGGGGCGTGAGGTCTCCACAGTACATCGATGTTGTCGCCAGTGGTCTGCGGAAGGTGCACGTGTCCGTCGACCTGGGACCGGACCGCAGCGATGCACGGATGCACGCCAAGACCGTAGGATCCTACGCAGTGCCGTAGGGGACCGCACCGCCACTTCCCAGCAAATTAGGGACACTGTTGCTCCTGGGGTATCGGCGAGAACCATTCGCAACCGTCTCCATGAAGCTGGGCTACGGTCCCGCACACCGTTAGGCCGTCTTCCGCTCACGCCCCAACATCGTGCAGCCCGCCTCCAGTGGTGTCGCGACAGGCGTGAATGGAGGGACGAATGGAGACGTGTCGTCTTCAGCGATGAGAGTCGCTTCTCCCTTGGTGCCAATGATGGTCGTATACGTGTTTGGCGCCGTGCAGGTGAGCGCCACAATCAGGACTGCATACGACCGAGGCACACAGGGCCAACACCCGGCATCATGGTGTGGGGAGCGATCTCCTACACTGGCCGTACACCACTGGTGATCGTCGAGGGGACACTGAATAGTGCATGGTACATCCAAACCGTCATCGAACCCATCGTTCTACCATTCCTAGACCGGCAGGGGGACTTGCTGTTCCAACAGGACAATGCACGTCCGCATGTATCCCGTGCCACCCAACGTGCTCTAGAAGGTGTAAGTCAACTACCCTGGCCAGCAAGATCTCCGGATCTGTCCCCCATTGAGCATGTTTGGGACTGGATGAAGCATCGTCTCACGCGGTCTGCACGTCCAGCACGAACGCTGGTCCAACTGAGGCGCCAGGTGGAAATGGCATGGCAAGCCGTTCCACAGGACTACATCCAGCATCTCTACGATCGTCTCCATGGGAGAATAGCAGCCTGCATTCCTGCGAAAGGTGGATATACACTGTACTAGTGCCGACATTGTGCATGCTCTGTTGCCTGTGTCTATGTGCCTGTGGTTCTGTCAGTGTGATCATGTGATGTATCTGACCCCAGGAATGTGTCAATAAAGTTTCCCCTTCCTGGGACAAGGAATTCACGGTGTTCTTATTTCAATTTCCAGGAGTGTATATATAGCAGTTCATTACAAATTTCAAAACTCCGCCATCTCTCTCCCCACATCCACCACTGCTGGCGGCTCACCTCCAACTGCGCAACGCTACGCGCTGTTCACATCCAGCTGCCGCTGCCCAACACTACAATGGCAGACAACAATGCAAACTAGACACAGACTGCACACAGCACAGCCAGTGATTTTCATACAGAGGTGGCGTTACCAATTTAAAAAAACCTAAACAGCCTACTTACAACCGACACTGTCGTAGGTAGTATTCGGACATGTTTCATTGCAATGTTTACGTGTCAGGCAACAAGGACAGTACGGTTCTGGCGATTGCTAAAACTGTAAGGTTCATTCAAAAAGAAACGAGTCGGTGGGTATGAAATGAAAATGGCTGAACATATCCTAACTCCATTGCCTATGCTCGCTATAAAAGCACTGAGTCCCCAAAATCGTCGCTAGTGGGAGATGGGCACGCACCAGCGTAACGACAGAGGAAGCACGTACACGCGTCGAGCGCCCACTACATTCACAAGAGACATCTCTCGGCTCGAACAGGAATTTGTATTTAAACTTTCGTACACAAACAAATCTGACATTTCTAACCACGTGATTGTGTTGCTCTTTGTTTGCACACAATAGCGCTCGCAGTATTGGAGAAGACGGGGTTAACGCTCCGGTAACCGCAGCATGTAGTTGAGTCTTTAGGACAGAGGTGTCAGTATTGTCATACTTATACGCCAAACGTGAACGAAACCATTAATGACTGGAACGTTTCAAACATTGTAACATCCAAGTTAAGAAGGCGTTATCCAACGGAAGATTGTGTAGCACAGGATGATGACACTTCAGCATTGGTGTTGGTGGATCTGACTGGTCAGAAACAAAAATATTAATTTGAATGCTCAAATGAAGTTAAAATTGTAGAATAACGGATTAAGAACGCGATTTTATAGACGAGAACGCGATTTAATAGAGTAGTACTAGTGCCACTGGCGGACACAGTACTCGTCAAAGCGAAGCAAACATTTCTGATGACTATGAACCGCCACTAAACACACAAATACACCTCCACACACCTGCACACACTCAAACACACACACAAACATACACACACACAAAACAAATATGTAGTATCACAAAAAACACTAACTGAGCATGTTCCAAATAAATAAACGAACAATGAACCTTATTAACCTGATCTCACGTACTCAGAGTTTCACCTTTTCTGCTCTCTATGTAACATCTTTCAAGAAACTTCCTTTCCGGATGAAAATGCGGTTTTAACATGGTTCAATGAGTTCTTCGCTCAAAAATCAAATGATTTCTACAGTTACACAATCGAAAAGTTGGCAGGATGTTGTAAGTGGTAAATGAGAATGTATTATTGAAACTTCCCGGCAGATTAAAACTGTGTGCCGGACCGAGATTCGAAGTCGCGAACTTTGCTTTTCGCGGGCAAGTGCTCTACCATCTGAGCTACCCAAGCACGACTCACGCCCAGTCCTCACAGCTTTACTTCCGCCAGTACCTCTTCTCCTACCTTCCGTACTTTACAGAAGCTCTCATGCATAAGTCGGAAGTGGTGACGGTGCTAAAATTAATCGCAGACTAACAGAACAAAATCCTGCCAGGTAGAAGTATTTCTGGATTGAGACGCTTGAATGTGGGTGTACGAGTGTGACACACAAAGAGGGAATAGAACGCCTGTGAGCGCCCACCAAGGTCGAAAAAATTTAGATGGCTTTAGAGGGTAGGTGATTCACCATCAACTTGGTGGCGCCTTCTTTGCCCATCAGTCATCTTTGATTTACTCAACTTCAAAAAATGATGCGTGCTTTCAGTACCAATACAGCACCTACATCTGTATGTATACCCTGCAAATAACCTCGAAGTGCATGGCAGAGGTTACGTCCCTTTGCACCAGTTATTAAGGTTTTTTCCTGTTCCATTGACGTATCTGCATGGGAAGAATAATTGTTTGAATGCCACTGTGCGTGCAGTAATTACCCTAAGCTTATCTGCACGATCCCCATTTGAGCGATGTGTAGGGGACTGTAGTATATTCCTTGAGTCATCATTTATAGCCGGTTCTTGAAATTTCGTTAATAGACTTTCTCGGGATAGTTTAAGTCTATCTTCAAGAGTCTTCCAGTTCAGTTCCTTCAGCGTCTCTGCGACACTGTTCCGCAGACTAAACAAACCTGTGACCATTCATGCTGCCATTCTCTGTACAGTTCAATATCCCCTGTTAGTCCTATGTGGTATGGGTCCCACACACTTGACGAATACTCTAGGATGAGTTGCACGAGTGATTCATCAACAATCTGCTTTGTAGACTGATTGCACTTCCCCAGAACTCTACGATTAAACTGAAGTCCACCATCTGCTATTCCCATGACTGAGCCTGTGTGATCATTCCATTTCATATCCCTACAAATTGTCACACCCAGATATTTGTATGAGTCACCTGATTCCACCAGTGACTCATTGATATTATAGGATACTACTTCATTATAGACAGCTGCATCATAAAAAAGCCTAATTTTACTATTAATATTGTCAGCAAGGTCCTTAATATACAACTTGAACAGGAAGGGACCCAACACACTTTCCTTGGGAACACCCAAAGTTTCTTCTACATCTGATTATGATTCTCCATCCAAGATAACATGCTGTGTCCTCCCTACCATAAAGTTCTCAATCCTGTCACAAATTTCACTTAATACCCTATATGATCGCGCTGTTCACAATAAGCGTAGGTGCGGTAGTGAGTGAAACACCGCATCTACCTGGTATGTCTTGTGAGAAACTTGCGAGTTGGGTTTCACATAACCTATGTTTCCGAAAAGCATGCTGGTTGACATTGGGGAGGTGGTTCATGGTACTTCATTATCTTTGAGCTCAGAACATGTTCTAAGATTCTACAAGAAATCGACGTCGAGGACGGTAGTTTTGTGCATCATTTCCATTACCCTTCTTGTAGACTGGTGTGACCTGTGCCGTTTTCCAACAACTGGATAATGTCTTTTGTTCGAGGGGTACACGATAGATAAAAGTGAGAAGAGGGGCTAATTCAGCGGCAAATTCAGTATAGAATCTTACAGCGATTCCCTTGGTGCCTGGAAGTTTGTTGAGTTTTAATGGTTTCAGTTGCTTCTCAACACCACTGGCACTAATACTTATTTCACTCATCTTTTCGGTGTACAAGGATCCAATTTTCCTGGGTTTTTCTTTGTAATGGAACATTTGAAAACGAAGTTAAGCATTTCAGCTTTTGTTTTTCAACCCTCTATTTCAGTTCCTGTCTCACTCGCAAGGGGATGGACACTAACTTCGGTGCCTTTACATACGACCAGATTGGGTTTTGTGAAATGTCATTTGACAATATTCTGTGACGGTAGTCACTGAAGGCATCATGCATTGCTCTCTTGATAACCTATTTTGTTTCATTCAGCATCTTTCTGTCTATTGCCCTACAATTTGTTTTACACCTATTATGCAGTAATCACTGTTCCTTTAGAAGCTTCTTTGCAGTGACTGTATACTATGGAGGTTCCCTCACATTATGGATTGTTCTAATGGTTACATATCTATCCAGTGTGCTCTCACCTATTCTTTTAAACTTGAGCCAGAGTTCCTCTACACGCTACTCACCTGTACTGAAAGTTTCAAGTTCCTCATTGAGGTATGACATAGATTTTTTATCTAGTTTACGGAACATATATATCTTTCTGCTTATTTTAGTTGCCCTTTGTACTTGTTCTATTCATAAGTGGATCAGGTTTCACCTATAAACGACAGTGGTTGGCAATCGGACTCGTAATTATAATGGGCGGATCTCGGTGTTGATTTCACTAATCGCTCCAAGCACTGTAGAGCTAAGATCTTAACAAACAATCTTTAATTTTGAGTAATTGGAACATATATAGTAGCTTGACAAGCACACAAGAGGGAGGACAGTACACAATATAAGTCATACCCAATTTGAAATAGCGACATACACTGAATATGGACAATATGAAACCTACACATGTATTACTTTCGTTACCGCAGCAAAAGACACTTTCATCAGTACAGAATAAATCTATTTTAAACTTCAGGCACTTTTTGGGTAAAATAACACTGAAATGTTGAGTGAAAAGATCCTGATAAGCATTGAAGAGGCGTAACTACTGTGGTCGTATTATTTGTAATTTTTGTAATAAACGTCTTTCTTTAACATTATCTTTACACAGAATTGACCATACACTGAAAATGAGTTTCTAGACTGATTTTTCCTGATAATTCTCAATGTGAAGAACTTTTGAACTGATAGTTCTTCACAGCAACGTCACAAAAACACTTTCCTGTAGTTTCGCTGAAACATAAATTTAGTTTGTCACACCCCATGAATCAGTAAAATCGTATGCTCTGAACACCACAGTAATGATGTTTTTTGTAGTAACTACTTTTATCATGCTTGTCAGTGTAATAAAACAGCTAGTACTTTGTACACAATCTCATGCTTTGCTTAATATGCTTAATATTGTGATAAAAAACTGTTGCTGATTAAATATCACAGTATGTGAAAAGGACACACTAAACATCTACTGAAATAACAACACTGTGATAAAGCTTGTTGCATTTAAACACTTAACTTGTATTACTTAAATTGTATGAAGGGCTGACGAATCATGACTTTTACAGTACTCCCGTCACTATGAACAATAGAATATTCTGAACTTCATAGAAATAAGTACTTCGATCCTTCTGTGGTGCTGAGCAACGTATTGCAGTCTCTGACGAGATTTTGCTAGCGATGCGTGTTTTAGCAGCTTTTTTACGGTAGCTTCCAAGTCTTAATTCCCATCGTAATATTTGGGTAGTACAGTTGGAAATGCTGAAACGTGATGTACGCCTCCTATACAGCAAACAAAGACTTCCCACTAGCCCTCGTAATAACGCTGCCACTTCTACTTGGTTGACAAAAAGCTGATTAATACTGCAGAATTATGTGTAGCAGTAATGTCCCGTCCATCCGAGGCCGTTCAATAATGATTTGCTCATTTTAATCACCACACAATACAGTGCGTGGGCATCGCACAACACGCCGCCTCACTATCCTTCCGAGTCACGAAGAGAAGTGTTTTGGAACTTTCTGTCGCCACATTTCTCCCATCTTGCCCTTTCTGCAGGGAAATCCCTTTAGATTTTACTTTAGCCTAAGGACGTAGCTTGTTACAGTTTTAATTACAAAGGTTCATAATACTTTTAAAACTAATATCCACTTCAAATTACATAGACATTAATACAAAAAAATTATTTACCGCTATACGTATAAAATAAAGTTACTGATTATTGGTTGCGTACTTGGCAGCCACTGGAGAGCTCCTTTAATTTACACTGCTGCCGTTGGATGGCATATGCCCCTCAGCGATCCATCGTCTCACTACTTGCTTTATACTAGTGTTTACAACTGCCCTGCTACCGATCGTATTCTTTACGTTAAGACTGACGAAAGAATTACCTTCTACGAAATTAAATGGAACAATTCATACACTGTGTGACACATACTTGTGTCGTTAGAGTTGTCGCAACTGCATCATGGTGACTAACACCAGTTTCGATGAGGACATCCTCAGAGGTCATGTCTTTTGGTTGCCGTTAGATCCAATTTACTTCCATTATGAGTAGGTTCCTAACTATCCGCTCTAGATAGTTTTCAGAGGAGGCATTTAGTAAAGTTTTCTCTGAAGTTTTCAGTTACATCAGGAGATGAGTCTGGTGGGCGATAGAAGGATCCAGGTATCATTTGATGCCCATGATACTGGATCTTGCCCAGACAGTCTCACATGCATCTTCAGTTTCTATCTTGGTGGATTTGAGTTCTTTGTCTACCGTGTCAAATACACCACCTCCATTTCCCATTTGTCCATCCTCTCGGAATGCACTTCAATTTTCACAAAAAATCTCACTGCTATCAGTTTCAGGTTTCAACCAGATTTCTGTACCTAGTATTATGTGAGCTTCAAAATTTTTCAGTAGTGGTTGAAAATGTGCTACTTTGTTGTGAATTTTTCGGCAGTTTACCATTTGTGTTATAATACTCTAACCGGCGAGAGGCATTTCTTTCTATCTTACACTGATGCTTCTGGGTTTCCTGCAGCTATCGTTAACTGGATTGGATGGAGAGTCGCCTAATCTAAAAAACCCTCGTGTGCACCCCACACACAGTTAGCAACCTGAGTAGTAGCCTCTGATGTGTCGTGCCCACCTGACCTATTTTTTTTGGGCACCCTACAGTTATCAACCCTATCGCGCCAGTCCAGGAAGTCTTAGTCTGGCTTGTCACAGAACTTTCGACATGTCTGGATCAGTGCTTTCACTCGACACAGAATCAAAGAGCCACGATTAGTTCTGGGGACAATGCTGCAAATTGTGAGCATCGTTGAAACTCCACGCGCAGGGCTGGTCTTCTCAACGTTCTGTACCAGTCGCTGGAATGACTCAAGAGTGACTTCGGAGCCCAAAGAACAGGCATCATTTGTTCCAACGTGTGCCACTTTTTGGAGTTTGTTGCAACCTGTTACCGCAATGGCTGCTGGAAAAGTCGCTTCAGCGTGCTGAGTGCACCTGGTGTCCTTTCCTGTCCCCTACTGCCATTTCCTTTAAGGGTACCGTCATTCGCCGTACGTTTGATTTGTCGACGATTAATAAACCCCTACTCGTTTGTATTTGGCCGGCTGTTTCGAGTATGCTGCAAAAGTTCCGCTAGAAACCCTCACCATGGGATTGCAATATTCTTGGAGCCTTGAGGAATGACATTCGCACTCGTTGATTAGCTTCGGGCTAAGAGATGCACGCCTCAGTAGTCATTACTCTGTAATGTGACAAAACCGGAGGCCCTAGAATATTAATCTAACTAGAAACGGCAAAAATTAGAGGAATTCTGATATGTCTCCCATGATTTCTCATATACACACTTTTTTAGGTAACTGAAACCAACACTCGTAAAACCATAGAAATCAAAAATGTTACCGCCTGATAAATTTATTCACTAAGCACATTGTGCAGGTCGTGGTACGTTACTGTTTGCTAATGTAATTGCGGACACTGCACAATTACTTTGTATACAATAATCCGCAAGAGAATTGGAGCAAAAACAAAATACCATGCAGAGAAAAAAATAAACACAACAGTTCACGAGGGTTGAGATTTTATGACTTTCAGAGTCAGTTTCCATTTTCTTTCATGTGGGTGACTGTATCGGCGTGGGAATTGAGGAAATAAACAAGGTTCATTGGTTGTGTAGGATTTGCTGTAGGATAAGTCAGGGTGATATGGTGAATCGGGTGAAATGGTGAATTACTTTAATTTTTTACTGGTTAAAGAGATGTCTCTGTATGTCTGCATACCAACAGTCTCTGATCATCTGTGCATTCTGCACGTGTTGAAAACCAGCTCCGTTTTAAAAACCGTAAGTACTTTTTGCAAAACTATTTTCGATAGTAAATAATTTTTATATGCTGCATGCACGTGTAGATGTTACTTCAGGCAGAGTAGTCCACAGGGTATTTTTTGATATATTCTGCCTTCTTATACTGCTTATGTATTACATAACCTAGAAATCGTTGCGTCTAGTGTTTTGAACGTCTTGCCGTGCTGTTCACCTTTTCACCCACAGAAAATTGGAGAAATGGTGAACTCCAGCAGGGGTGATACGGTGAAGGACTTTTCTTATGTGTTAAGTGTAAAGCTTTTATTTAGGTACATCCCGGCCGGGGTTTTTGACAAGTCATGAAATGTTAGCGTTTCCTATCTCATGCGATAGTTATATTCTGTTTTATCCGACGTCTTAATACAATCGTTAATTTAAAAATTAGTTTTTATATATTTTTTGTGAGTACAGTTTGGTTTGTCAGTGATTAAAAAAGTTAATGTTCTAACTACTGCCATGCCTACATTTTACGAAAGACAAAAAGAATCCAGCCGTGCTGATTGGACTTAGGAGCAACTTAACGATGCCGTATAAGCGGTGCAAAATGGAATGAGCCAGAATAAAGCATCAAAGGAGTTTCACATTCCATGGTCAACGCTGAAGAGACGTTTAGCAAACGGGTGCTTACGAAAAAACCTTTGGGTGGCGGCCTGTACTTGTAACCTCCTCCTCACTTATCGACCTTAATGACAGTGAAAAATTAAACCGCATATACCTAATGGAAATTTGGGAAAAGCAATCGTCACCGAAGTTAATCTGTCGGTAAAGAGGGAGGAAGGGGTTACATCTAAATGAAAGGAAAAATGCAAATGAAACTGGTGGAAATTAATTTTGAAAAGGGGTAAAGTTAATAAAGAAACCAAATGTGCGGCCGTTACGTTAACAATTAACTAGCGTTAATTATATATTTGAGATTTGGGGGAAATTACGGTCGCCAATCCTATGGACAATTACTATAGTAACTGAAAAAGAAAGGTTATTACACATATAATTAGCACTAGAAGCGTGGCAACTGAAGGTTGACACGTGTAGTGTGAAAACTGAAAGTTTGTTAGAAGTAATAAATTTCGCTACACTCTGATGTAATTTAGCAAAAGAATTAATAAGACCAGAAAATTGAAAGTTAATTTAGTAACTGAAATTAATAGTGAGCTTTGTTTCTGAAGCACATCGAAATTCAGTAAAATACGGTTAGTCTTGGGCTACCTCAACAGTCATTTCAAAAACTACTTGAATCTACGCAATTTAGAAATAAGAGATTTAACTTTGAACTTGAATTAAATGATTCTGAACAATTACCAATAGTAAAATTTAGTACGTACCAAGCTGAGCTGCAGTCACAAGTAAGCTAAAATACGGTAACAAAACTCGCACTCTTAATTTGTGCTTGTGTAATCGAAATATTGTAGTCAGCTATGAATACTTTAACTGAACTTTGAAATTAAAGCAGTGAAGTGGAATGATATTACTTTAATGCTGGCGTTTGAATTTCAACGACACTCGGGTTCGTTCCGGAAAAGGAAGGGACCCTGCTTGGTAATGCAATTGGGACAATGAGCAACAAAGGTTCATGCTACGTTGCTGTAATTTAGTGAGAAAAATTAACAGTTTGAAAAGCTGAGGTCTGCCACACAATTCTAAACCTTTACGTGCTTCCAGTCTTCCTTGTTGGTTGATTGAAGGTTTGAAGTCGTCGATAGAGGAGGTGGCGACGGTCACTCATTGTCGGCCTTTGCAGATGCTGGATGTTGGCGCGCCTTCTTCTCGACATGGTCACTAGGCGAACGGGCTCTTGATGTGCGTCAGCTAATGCTACCCGTCCGCGACACAATGTCAGAAACTAACATAGCAAGTCGAGCACAATTACATGCTGCCAAACCCCGGAAGCGCGGCAACTCGTGGGAGCGTCACTCAACACACCTGCTCCACCGCCCTACTCCAGCCAGACTCTGCTCTGCTCTGACTGCGCTCCACGCGGCAGAGTTAACACTACCAAAGATCTTAAACACTTTGATTCTCCACACGACCTATCGATGTATTCGTTCGATAGCATAGTTTTCCCTAGGCAAGACCCAGCGTAAAAATACAAATAGTATTTACAAAATAAACCAATTATACATCGACATAAATGCATGTATATACAAATAGTAAAACAATTACAATATACAAAGACACAGAAATGTCATATATTCAGGCGCTGCAGTCTGGAACCGCGAGACCGCTACGGTCGCAGGTTCGAATCCTGCCTCGGGCATGGATGTGTGTGATGTCCTTAGGCTAGTTAGGTGTAACTAGTTCTAAGTTCTAGGGGACTAATGACCTCAGCAGTTGAGTCCCATAGTGCTCAGAGCCATTTGAGCCATTTGTCATATATTCAGGTAACAAAATAAGGAAAAATTTATAGTACAATAGATGGAAATAGGAGGATATGCATTTCCGGCGTTACATACTAACACAATAATGTGAGAAAAAGTTGGTAAAACATATCATAAAATTACAAAACTTCGGATTTGCACCGACAAGGAACAGAAGTACGTACCATGGCTTAGAAACTACCTCAGAAATATAACCGACATCACAAATTAAACCGAGAAAAGCAAATTGTTGAAATGGACTGTCTACATTTATTCTTAAAAAGAAATCCGGAGCTCTCAATCCGCAAATCGGAAGGAGTTTTACAAGCACGGTCAAGGGGTTTAAGTACGAAAAACGTTTCAGACTATTTTTCATTGCTACAGAACTTCTTGGTAGAGCAAAACCTCCTTGATAAGCAGGGAAATATATTCAACGTCGATGAGTCCGGACTTCAGCTGAATAATAGACCAGTTTTCGTGTTGGTAGCAAAGGGGTCTAAGAGCGTTCCAGCGATAACATAGGGTGAAAAGGGTGAACCCATACCTGTAATCGCTTGCTGCAATGGCAGCTTGTGTTTTGAAGAGAAAAAATTGAAAGGCCGAGTACAAGGACCGTATGTCACCGGGTTCCACGATTTTCATGTCACAAAAGTCGGTATACGTAACAACTGATATTTTTATTCTGTGGCTAAGGAACCATTTTGCACCGAGGACGCCTGAGGGAACAGTCGTGCTCATTTTGGATGGACATAGCTCACATTGTAGCAGCGTGGATACATCAGAGTTTGCAGAAGAGAAAAACATAATTTTGCTCTGTCTACCCAGCCACAGCACACGCTATCTGCAGCCACTAGACAGAGCATTTTTTAAAGCTCTGACATCCTTTTATTACAATGCCTGCAATTCGTACATTAAAATGAATCCAAATAGAAAAATTTCCCGACTAGTGTTTGAAGGACTGCTTACAAAGGCAGGGGTACAAGCAGCTACTACAGAGAATACAATAGCGGGGTTCAGAAGCACAGGAATCATCTCGTTTAATCATGATGTCATCTCCGAATACGCGTTTTGAAAATCAGCTTCAGATCAACACCAGGAAAACAACGAACGACATGAAAACAGACCTACTTCACCTCGACCAAGTTGTTCGCACTGGCAGGAGATACCTAATCCCTCGGAAGAAGCAACTGCAGTCGTAGATAACGATCAGGGACTTGAACACATACAAGCTTCGCCACAACTGGGCTGTTCGCAAGGGGTGGAAAATCAACAGGAAAACATGCAGTCTTCATTAGAAGCTCAAAAAATGGTTCAAATTGCTCTGAGCACTATGGGACTTACCATCTGAGGTCATCAGTCCCCTATAACTTAGAATTACTTAAACCTAACTAACCCAAGGACGTCGCACACATCCATGCTCGAGGCAGGATTCGAACCTGCGACCGTAGCTCATCAGACGCAACAGATATGACCTCGACAGTGGCAACAGAAGAATCTCAAATAACCCATGGCAATCCCTTGGACCATATTTCACCGATACCTATCCTAGACAAAGTTGCATCTGCAAGGTAGAAGTCCAGAGCTTTAGCTGAGGTTTTGACTTCTCCAGAAAACATCGACAACCTGCGAAACAGCAAACGGCAAAATGAGTCACTGCAGAGTAGAGTAAATACTAGAAAGAGGACCAAAGGAGAAACCGTAACCAAAGGAAAAACCGTAACCAAAGGGAGTACCAAAGGAATTATCAAAAAGAAGCAGCGTAAGAAACGAAAAGCGTCTACCACTGACACCTAATCCGACTCGTCGCTGGATATCCAATTGCAAGACGATGTTGTTGTGTAGGGTGCGGTGAACTGTACAGTTGCACTAAAAAGGATGTGGATTAGATCAAATGTATTACTGCCTCGAGATGACTGGGTGTTTGTGTTGTCCTCATCATTTGATCATCATTCATGAAAATGGCGAGACTGGGATGAGGAAAGGTTGAGAATTTGTATGGGCGCTGATAACCGCGCAGTTGAGCGCCCCACGAATCAAACATCATCATCAAATGTATTAGCTGCCAATGTTGGCTGCATAAAGACTGTTACAAATATGAATCTATGTGTGACGTATGTGGCAAAAAGCAGGGGAAATAAGTTCACCATTTCACCCATTGATAAAAATAAGTATTGTTTTTTAACTTTTGTAGTGCCTTAAAGCGGATATGGTACTGTTAATGCGTTACTTATGTATTTTCTGAAAGGAGAGTGTTTTTATTTTGTTTAAATAAACAGTTTCTTGTCTTCTACAAGACCCAATTTGTTTGTTCACCATATCACCATGATTAACCCTATAGATAGGAAGACAGTGGAACAGGAGCAGAATATTGCTCCCTGTCAGGCGGCACTAGATAAAGCAAAACAAGATCTCGAAAGGTTAAGGGGGAGTAAGGGAAAAGAAAGGTAGGAAGTGATAGCAGGTTATAGAAGAAATAGTACTTTCTCAGACACTGTTACTGTGAATGTGGAAAACAGGTTTACTCTGTTGTCACAGTTGGAAACTGATGAGACACAGGTAGATGAAGGAGAAGACAGGGCGCAACAAACTTTCAAACAGTGTTTAAAAAGTAAGAAGTCAAAAAAGGCTGTGAATAAGAACAAAGTTTTGTTGTTATGTAGTTGGCCAACTGTTGCAGGAGGAACTAGGGTCAGGTTACCAGGTCACAAGTTTTCTTAAACCTAGTGCAAGTCTGGGTCAGGTGATAGAGGATGTAGGTTCACTCTTCAAAGATTTCACAAAGGAAGACACTGTGATAATAGTGAGCGGGCAGTAACAGCATAGACAGGAACCCTAATTATTAAATGGAGAGTGACCTGGTGTAGACAGCTTTAGTAATGAGACGTACTAGTGTTGGGCCTGTGTCTGTTCTGAGGCGTCATGGCAGACCTCATTTAGACTCTTCTGTTAGGAAAGTTAATTTAGAGGTAGAATGGCTGCTTGTATCAGGTATGGGGTCTCATATTGATGTGGGTTCTGTTTACTTTGCCATCAGGTGAGACTATACTAAGCGTGAGCTTCACCCCAAAATGAAAGAAAAGTGAAAATTGTCTGGGCTAGCAGCAAGTAACTTAAGTGGGGGCACTATTACAAGTGGTGAAGTACCAGTGGTTACAAGGGCAGACCAGCAGTTTTTTAGGGTAGAGAGGGCAGAAATAAATGATGTTCAGAAACAGGCTGAAAATGACGTTCACATTGATAAACCATGCAACCAAAAAACAAATTTTAATGTACACATTTCATGCAGACAGCCTCTAATTGACACTAGAGATACTCAAAAATTTACAGAAAAATTAGGTTCATCCAGCTGTATTTTAGCCAGCACACAAAATCAGTTATTCTTATTGCATCTGAATACCTGAGAACTAAGGGGTGAGCTTAATGAGTTGCTTATTTGTGTATAAGAATTAGAGTTGAGCAAACCAGTTCATATAATCTGCCTTTCAGAACATCATGTGACCTCTAGCATAAGTTGAATGTTACAAGATTCAGGTTAGCTTATTACTTCTGTAGAGAAAATACGGAGAACGGATGAATTGCCACATTTGTCAGAAACTGTTTTGATTTCAAGAATATCGATGTTAATACATTTTGCTCAGAGCAGCATTCAGAAGCTTTGCAACAGACGTAGTATTTCATAAAGGGTGCTGTTGTGAAATACCTGTGCTGTGAGCAGTCAGTCTTCAACTGACTGGGAATTATTTGTATGTGGTGTTCTTCAAAATTCCATCTTGGGTCCAGTGTTTCTTCTTGTGTTCATTGATGACCTCTTGTCTGTTACATTGCCAGATGCTAAGTTTGTTTTGTTTGCAGAGGATGCAAACATTACAATAAGTAGCAAGTCAAGTACAGATTTAGAAATATCTGCTAATCAATCAAGCTAATTCACTGTCATTAAACTTTGAAAAGACCCATTATATGCAGTTCAGAACCTGTAAGAGATTTCCTTCCAGCATATGTATAACATATGAAGATATCCAGATTGAAGAGGTAGACAGTGTTACATTTCTGCGATTAAAACTCGATAATAAACACAGTTGTGAAAGGCATAACATAAATTTCTGAGGCAGCTAAACAAGTCTGTATCAACAGTGAGAAAAATGTCAGATATAGGAGATATAAATATAAAAAAAATCTTGCTTACATTCATTTAGTGTGTTACATGAGATCATATTCTGGGATAACTCCTCAAACTCAGCAAAAGTTTTTAGCGTGCAAAAGCGTGTAATAGGAATCATTTGAGGTGTAAGCTCAAGAGTATCATATAGAACACTGCTCAAAAAACTTTGTATTCTAACCACTGCTTCTCAGTATATGTAATCCTTAACCAAATTCGTTGCAAATAATATATCTATATTCCCAACCTATAGCTTAATATATAGTATCAATACTAGGAATAAGAACAAGCTACGTAAAGACCTAAGACCACTTACCTTGGTCCAAAAAGGGGTCTAGTATTCAAGAACATACATTTTCAATAAATTGCCAGCATCCATTAAAAACTTGGTTTCAGGTAAAGCACGGTTTAAACAGAGTTTGAAAGACTGTTAGATAGGCAACTCCTCTTACTCCATAGATGAATATCTTAAAAGAGGCTGTTAGACCAGCTTATGTAAAAATGTCTGTTAGATTTTAGTCCTGTCAGCACTTGCTCACAAAAGTCAAGATTAGGTGTTTTTTGTATGATAAATTTATTGTTGTTGTTGTTGTTGTGGCTCTGTCCTGAGACTGGTTTGATGCAGCTCCCCACACTAATCTATCCTGTGCAAGCTCCTTCATCTCCCAGTACCTATTGCAACCTACATCCTTCTGAATCTGCTTAGTGTATTCATCTCTTGGTCTCCCTCTACGAATTTTACCATCCACGCTGCCCTCCAATACTAAATGTATGATCCCTTGATGCCTCAGAACATGTCCTACCAACCGATGCCTTCTTCTGGTCAAGTTGTGCCACAAACTTCTCTTCTCCCCAATCCTGTTCAATACCTCCTCATTAGTTACGTGATCTACCCACCTTACCTTCAACATTTTTCTGTAGCACCACATTTCCAAAGCTTCTATTCTCTTGTTGTCCAAACTATTTATTGTCCATGTTTCACTTCCATACATGGCTACACTCCATACAAATACTTTCAGAAACGACTTCCTGACACTTAAATCTATACTCGATGTTAACAAATTTCTCTTCTTCAGAAACGCTCTTCTTGCCGTTGCCAGTCTACATTTTATATCCTCCCTACTTCGACCATCATCAGTTATTTTGCTCCCCAAATAGGAAAACTCCTTCACTACTCTAATTGTCTCATTTCCTAATCTAATTCCCTCAGCATCACCCACTTAATTCGACTACATTCAATTATCCTCGTTTTACTTCTGTTGATGTTCATCTTATATCCTCCTTTCAAGACATTGTCCATTCCGTTCAACTGCTCTTCCAACTCCTTTGCTGTCTCGTACAGAATTACAATATCATCGACGAACCTCAAAGTTTTTATTTCTTATCCATGGATTTTAATACCTACTCCAAATTTTTCTAATGTTTCCTTTACTACTTGCTCAATATACAGATTGAATAACACCGGGGAGAGGCTACAAACCAGTCTCACTCCCTTCCCAACCACTGCTTCCCTTTCATGACCCTCGACTCTTATAACTGCCATCTGGTTTCTGTACAAATTGTAAATAGCCTTTCGCTCCCTGTATTTTACCCCTGCCACCTTTAGAATGTGAAAGAGTGTATTCCAGTCAACATTGTCAAAAGCTTTCTCTAAGTCTACAAATGCTAGAAACGTAGGTTTGCGTTTCCTTAATCTTTCTTCTAAGATAAGTCGTAAGGTCAGTATTGCCTCACGTGTTCCAACATTTCTACGGAATCCAAACAGATCTTCGCCGAGGTCGGCTTCTACCAGCTTTCCATTCCTCTGTAAATAATTTGCGTTAGCATTTTGCAGCTGTAGCTTATTAAACTGATAGTTCGGTAATTTTCACATCTGTCAGCACCTGCTTCCTTTGGGATTGGAATTATTATATTCTTCTTGAAGTCTGAGGGTATTTCGCCTGTCTCGTACATCTCGCTCACCAGATGGTAGAGTTTTGTCAGGACTGGCTCTCCCAAGGCCGTCGGTAGTTCTAATGGAATGTTGTCTACTCCGGGGGCCTTTTTTCGACTCAGGTCTTTCGGTGCTCTGTCAACCTCTTCAAGCCGTATCGTATCTCCCATTTCATCTTCATCTACATCCTCTTCCATTTCCATAATATTGTCCTCAAGTACATCGCCCTTGTATAGACCCTCTACATACTCCTTCCACCTTTCTGCTTTCCCCTCTTTGCTTAGAACTGGGTTTCCATCTGAGCTCTTGATATTCATACAAGTGGCTCTCCTTTCTCCAAAGGTCTCTTCAATTTTCCTGTAGGCTGTATCTATCTTACCCCTAGTGAGATAAGCCTCTGCATCCTTACATTTGTCCTCTAGCCATGCCTGCATAGCCATTTTGCATTTCCTGTCGATCTCATTTTTGAGACTTTTTTATTCCTTTTTGCCTGCTTCCTTTACTGCATTTTTACATTTTCTCCTTTCATCAATTAAATTCAATATTTCTTCTTTTACCCAAGGATTTCTACTAGCCCTCGTCTTTTCACCTACTCGATCCTCTGCTGCCTTCACTACTTCATCCCTTAGAGCTACCCATTCGTCTTCTACTGTATTTCTTTCCCCCATTCCTGTCAATTGTTCCCTTTTGGTGTCCCTGAAACTCTGTACAACCTCTGGCTTAGTCAGTTTATCTAAGTCCCATCTCATTAAATTCCCACCTTTTTGCAACTTCTTCAGTTTTAATCTACAGTTCATAACCAATAGAGTGTGGTCAGTGTTCACATCTGCCCCTGGAAATGTCCTACAATTTAAAACCTGGCTCCTAAATCTCTGTCTTACCATTATATAATCTATCTGATACCTTTTAGTATCTCCAGGATTCTTCCATGTATACAACCTTCTTTTATGATTCCTGAACCAAGTATTAGCTATGATTAAGTTATGCTCTGTGCAAAATTCTACCAGACGGCTTCCTCTTTCATTTCTTAGCCCCAATCGATATTCACCTACTGTGTTTCCTTCTCTCCCTTTTTCTACTGTCGAATTCCAGTCACCAGTTACTATTAAATTTTCGTCTCCCTTCACTACCTGAATAATTTCTTTTATCTCATCATACATTTCTTCAATTTCTTCGTCATCTGCAGAGTTAGTTGGCATATAAACTTGTACTACTGTAGTAGGCATGGGCTTCGTGTCTATTTTGGCCACTATAATACGTTCATTATGCTGTTTGTAGTAGCTTACCCGCACTCTTATTTTTTTATTCATTATTAAACCTACTCCTGCATTGCCCCTATTTGATTTTCTATTTATAACCCTGTATTCACCTGACCAGAAGTCTTGTTGCTCCTGCCACCGAACTTCACTAATTCCCACTATATCTAACTTTAACCTATCCATTTCCCTTTTTAAATTTTCTAACCTACCTGTATCGTTGAGGCACGCAAGCCTCCCCACCAACGGCAAGGTCCATGGTTCATGGGGGGAGGATAAATTCATTAAAAGTGCATAACAATGTTTCTTTCTGACAGTGTATTAATTCTGTAAATATTAGCAGTTCCAGTTTACTGGAATTTATTCGCCTGTTTTGACAATCTCCGACAAATTACTAAGGTAGTAAGTAATATATTCAAATGTTTTATTTTTTTATTTTTGTTGTACTTTCTGACGTGTTCCACATCCACGACAGTCATATCTTTTTTCGGTCTATGCAACGAAAACTGAATGGAATCTAATCTAATCTTAGATACTGCTGTCGGTGACTCGTTGACGTACGCATTGCTCGTACGTAATCCTTGAGCGTGCTGTCCCGCAATTATCATCGTCTTGCTGTTCCTCTAGATCGTAGCTGTCCGTTGTGAATCTAGCTGGAATGTGCTATGTTTGTAGAATTAGCTATCTTAGCGCATTTGCTTGCATCGATAAAACTAAGACACTCTTCTTTCAAATAACACGCAACGAATCCCGTCGTCATGGGTTTGTTTTCCGTTACTAATAACAGTTTGAGTTTCATAGTTTTTCTGCTCGATCGCGAATCGGCACGTTTCCCAGTACAACCGTCCACAGTAACAAGGAACAGCAATATCTATCTAATTTGAATTAACAGTCCGCGGCATGCATCAAACAAGCCATGCTGACCACAAACGTCACCAATGACTGCAGTCTGGCGGGAATCCGTACACCGTGCATTCTCGATTACAGTTTTTAACATAAATTCGTGACTCTGGAATGCGCTGTCATATTTCTGTTTAATTTCTCAGTCCGCAGTATCCATTAAATAGTCTGTGCTGTCTATAATCAAAACAGCACACTGACAGCGTTCACGCATTTTAGCGGTCTGCACATCATAGTTTTCAAGCTTAATGTACCGAACAGCACTTCAGAATAACAAGCAACTCGAAACGTATAGTTATTTCTTGTCTGCAATACATACCGAAATTACAAAACATATCACTGTCCAAACAGTTATTTCACGTCGATCGCGGACACAACATATATTAGCACTCACACGGCACCACAGTAATCTTGTTGTTCTCGCTCCCGATTCTTTTTTTGTGTTTTCCTCATCGATCTATCGATACGTTTCTATACCGCTCAACACATCTCGCTTCACATTACACTTTCAAAAATTCTAAATACGATGATTTACAGTTCCATAAAACTGTATAGCATCACTTTACTCTGATTATGGAAAATAAACATGAAAACATACGACATCATAATACATGAAAATAACAGTTATATTCACGACCGATACATGATGTAAACAGAAGCACAGCTCTACAAAAAATTAATTTACAGAGCTTATCTCGAAATACACCGTTCAGTGTATCACGAAAATAAAGCAGAAACAAGGAAAAAGAGAGCATAGGAAAGAGGAAAGCTCTATATCACATTTTAGTGACAGCTTCACATATTCCACCCCCTCTTGTGATCATGTGATGTTGTCTCGAACGTCTCACCTCTGAATATATTTATGTGTAATTGGTGTCGTCATATGTTTTATATTTATAGCATTACAGTTATTTTACAATTATCCTTGCTTAATTATGTTGCAAGGAGGCTTTTACGTGAGAAACTACTTCAGAAAAGTACTTCGTAACACAAACTGGTCACTTTTTGCAAACCAAATACAGTATGCCACAATGAATCGGCATATCATATTAGTCTCTTTGTATCTAAATTCTGTGTGTACAATTATAATAATCATAAATTATATCTCTATATTGCCTTATACAATATGGCACAGTGAATCAACATACCAGACTGGTACCTTCATAAAATATCACACTTCATAATTTAGAATAGTCTCATCTCGAAACACCGAATCATCTATTACATATTCTTCACATTCTTTCACTGTATAGTAGGCTTTGTTCGTTACACATTTAGTTATTACACTTTTGAATTTATTCAGGGTATTTGAGTGGACATTTTAGGTAGTTTGTTAAAATATGTGACACGAATATATTTATAGCTATTATGAATCTTTGCTAGTCTGGCATGGGGATTTTATTTAAGTAATCCAACATAATGTGAAATAATATAGCCACCTTTTGAGCATATACATACAAAATTATATATATGAGTATATTGTCATTAAGAAAACTAGAGATAAAAAATAACCTTTTCCATTCTCATAAATTCTTAAATTATTCAACCATTAACAGAAATCACATGATACAGTCATTGAACGAACAAATTTACAACAAAATATAATACAATTGTTGTTTTACACAGAACCCCAATAATCATTCCTTGTCTGTTACCACTTTTAGTCCTTCATGTAAGCTTTCTTTTCTTAACTACTCACACACAGTGTTCTAATTTCTAAGCACGTATATCTTTAGCTACACCTGTTGTGGAGTTGATATTTGTTACTTTGTTTTATTACACAATTAGTCGCTCAACTGATTCGTTATTACTAACCTACGCAATAAATATTACAAACTTTTTTAAATTTCAGTTATATTTACAACACTTTTCTATTGCTACGTTACTAGTGTTATTCCTTCATTTACATGTAACAGACTATGTCTGACGATGTCTGCAGTACAGATGGCCACGCCCAGTGCTAAACACTGCAATACACTGCTGCTCTTTTCACACTGCTTTCTGTTCCGTGGCATTCCGGTCTATTGGATCTTTCTTGCTTGGCAACTGTCGGAAAGCACTTCAGCTCTATTTTTTTTTATTTACTAATCTTGAATTATGCAACTGGAGGGGAGTTTAATTCGTTTAATATGAGTCTTGAGATCGCAATGATTGTACGGACTGACTTCATTTCCTCTTCTTAACCTCCTGGAAATTAGCATGATACCGAGTATATCAGTTCGACTTATGGGCAAGCTTTGAGTTGAAGAGTGCTGGGAATATGGGAGAGGCGATTTTAGTGAGGCCCAGTGAAACGAGCTATGGGGAACCGTGGACCAATGGGCTTTTACAGAACTATTTGGAGGAGAAGAACAGGTTCAACTAGCTCGCCACGTCGTGGGTTGAAATAGCTTTATTGAATGGTGAGCATGCAGGGAGGCTACTGTTCAGTTTACTGCATCGTCTGCGAGACGACAGAGATAAAAGCATTCCTTCTACAGGATAAGTAAGTAGTAGGCGCTAGAAGCATGCTAGAAGAAATTCTTGAACAGATGAACGTCTCCTGAATTTTCTAAAAACTTGACAAAACAGCTCGGAATTACTTAAGTTGGAGCGGACAGGCCTTTTTTCCCACATGACGTTTTACAAACGAGACATTTGACTTGCATGCATGTGCAAAGGAGCTTTACATCGTAATCAGAATAACACAGGCACTGTAATATCGTATTTGTCTGCCGATACCGGGCAAGCGACTTTCAAGTACAACATCTAACTTGCATAATGAATGTACGAGTACAGGTTGTCGACATGCATGCATGTCCAAAGGAACTTTGCATTGCAATCGGAATAACACAGGCACTGCAATATCGTATTATTTGTAAAATGTTCCTTATTTTCAGTTCATGCAAAAGTCATTCACTAACGTGTACTCCTCCAATGCGCTCTTCCAGGCGCTGGTATTGAGTTAATGTGTAATAATACGGATGCCGTTCTTCATCGTGAAACACTCCAACAACAAGTCTTTGAGGGCTCTGTAACTGATTTGCAATATCAATCGTCCTTCGCCGAGGCGACTGGTCAAGAGTTTCAAGAATTGGGTCCTCTGCTTGTGAAATATGTCTAGTCCTTGTACGACCTCGGTCTATTTCTTGTGGACGAAGATTATCAGTTTTCCGAAGACGTTGTTCGAGGTGACGAAAAACACTCTTATCTGGATGGCTCCCTTGAAAGCACATTTCAGCAAAGGCACTATCAGTAGCAGCAGCACCTGGGTTACCGGATGTACCCAGCACCAAAAGCATATCAACATATTCATGTTTTGTGTACTCCATGGACAAGCCGCCCTACATGAACTTAAAAAGGCCAGTTATGGTTGTGCTAAGCGCGGTTATTATACACATGCATGCGGTTAAGTGGATTCCACTGTCACATGATATGCTATTGTACTGTGACAAATTGTTAGACAAGAAGAGAATAGAAGCTTTCGGAATGTGGTGCTACAGAAGAATGCTGAAGATTAGATGGGTAGATCACATAACTAATGAGGAGAATTGGGGAGAAGAGGAGCTTGTGGCACAACTTGAAGAAGGGATCGGTTGGTAGGACATGTTCTGAGACATCGGGGGATCACCAATTTAGTATTGGAGGGCAGCGTGGAGGGTAAAAATCGCAGAGGGAGACAAAGAGATGAATACACTAAGCACATTCAGAAGGGTGTAGGCTGCAGTAGGTACTGGGAGATGAAGAAGCTTGCACAGGATAGAGCAGCATGGAGAGCTGCATCATACCAGTCTCAGGACTGAAGACCACAACAACAACACAACAACAACTTATAACCAACGAGAACTAGAGAACGGACTTCTAAAAAATGCCTGATGACTATTCGATTCATAGTTCTATGGAAGACGTGGGTTTAATGTCTCAGCAGGTTACTTTCTTTTCCTACATCCGCTCCTGCAGCCCGTCCATACGCTCACCAGATATTGCCTCCATCCGCTAGTTTCCTTCAGCTGTATTCGTATACCTTCCTTAATTAACAAAATACTTCTTAAAATTAACTAAAAACTCCTATTTCCTAAACCAAACTTTTTCTTCTTAAGAGGCCTCTTATTCTTTTCTTTATAAGGCTGTTTCCAGCTTGTGTATTGCGTATTGTGCATTAAAACGGGGATCTAGAAACGAAGGAGTGGTTTCGTGAGGCCATAGCCCTCAGTGGTTCGCAACCCCACAACAGGCCACAGCAGTCCACCCACCCTACCGCCACCCCACACCAAACCCAGGGTTACTGTGCAGTTCAGTCCCCAGTGGAAAACATAACGTGTACACACAGGACATGTGGCCGATAATTGAAAAAGTGTCATGGTGACCTCTCCACTGGAAAAAAATTCAGGAATAGTGTCACACGATCTGGGGAATAAAAATAAGTAAACAGTTAAAGAACTTTGTTTCATGGTTTTTTAAATATAAAGTGTATAGCCATACGAACAGCTTTAGTCCATTACAATCACTGTAACTTTTATACATACACCTTTAGCTAAAATAAACAGAATCTACTCTTGTTAATACCACAGATCATGTTATCATAACAGCAGACATAAGTCAACAGTTCATCTGAAGGTTTGTTATTAATTTAAATTTAAATATAAAGGTCCTAGTCATAGAGACAGCTGCATCTCACTGCAGATACAATAACTCTGCATCATTGATTCCTGAGTATTCATGTTAATGCCAATCATGATTTTTAAAAAAATGCTATAAAATGCCTATGTTATACGTAATATACTAATAGAAATAAGATATCAGATCACCTGAAGTTTGTTCTTGTAGTAATTTATTTATTTTGTGCTTTCATGTTATTGCCAGTCTGATTAAAATATTTGCCCTTATATCGATTTTAATACATGTAAAGAAGAATAAATTACATCTCTGTGGAAAGTAGGCCTATGCCATATCTTTCTGTCAAGATCTTTGTTACAAGCAACAGTTGTAATGCGCATGCTGGATGCTGGAAAAGTCTCGCTGTCAGAGTGTAAATTAATGTAGTTTGTGTGGAAGTGTGTGTGTAGTGATATAACAAGTGGACATCAAAATGGAGGCAGACAGATAGACACTAACCGAAAAAAGGCCGCCTATACTGTCGCAGTAAGTAAAAAACTAACATTACATCCATATCGACAGATGAGCTATAGTCATGGCGATACATCGAAGTGTGTTGCATCTTTTTTTCATAGAGCCAGCACCCAGCAATATGTTAAAGATAATATGTAACTTTCTGAAACGATCTGATGATGAACCTGAGAAGTTTCGAAAACCGGTTCATGGAATAAAACATAATTATTAAACAAAGTGACTGGTTGCAGTTTTGTATAACTTATTTACATGGATACAGAAGTACTAAGAAATGACGAGATATGCTTCAAGTTCTCCAAGGCTGTAGGCACAGCAATAATGAGTAGTTCAGCAGGCAGTACAGCTGAAGAGGAATGAACGTTTCTAAAAAGGGCAGTCACAGAAGTAGGAAAGAAAAATATAGCCACAAAGAAGATAAATACGAAAAAGCCATGGATAACAGAAGAAATGCTTGATCTATGAGAGAAGGAGGTACAAAAATGTTCAGGTAAATTCTGGAAAGGAGAAATGAAAGTAACTGAGAAGTGAAACAAAATAATAGGAAGTGCAGGGAAGCTAAGACGAAATGGCTGCATGAAAAATGTGAAGAAATCGAAAAAACAATGATTGTGGGAACGACTTTCTCAGCATGTAGGAAAGTCTAAACAACCTTCGGTGAAATTAGAAGCCCCTGTGGTAACATCAAAAGTGCAACGAAAGTACCACTGTTACATCCTCTATGAGGAGGGAGATTTGTCTGATGTGGTAGGAGAACGAACAGGAGTCGATTTAGAAGGAATGGGAAATCTTGTATTAGAATCATAATTTAAGAGAGCTTTGGACGACTTAAGATCAAATAAGGCAGAAGAGATAGATAACATTCCATCAGAATTTCTAAAATCATTGGGGGAAGTGGCAACAAAACGATTATTCACCTTGGTGTATAGAACGTATAAGTCTGGTGACATACCATCTGACTTTCGGAAAAATGTTATCCACAGCAGGATCTGACAAGCGCGAGAATTGCCGCACAATCAGCTTAGCAGCTCATGCATATAAGTTGCTTACAAGAATAATATTCAGGAGAATGGAAAAGAAAACTTGGGATGTGTTAGAGGATGGCCAGTTTGGCTTCAGGAAAGGTAAAGGCACCCGAAAGACAATTCTGACGTTGCGGTTGATAGTGAAAGCAAGACTTAAGAAAAATCACATTCATAGGACGTTGCGGTTGATAGTGAAAGCAAGACTTAAGAAAAATCACATTCATAGGACTTGTCGACCTGGAAAAAGTCTTCAACAATGTCAAATGTTGTAAGAAGATCAAAATTCTGAGAGAAATAGGAGTAAGCTATAGGGAGATACAATGTGTACAAGAGCCAAGAGGAAATAATAAGAATGGACGACCAAGATTAATAAGGATGTAAGACAAGGATGTACTCTTTTGCCCCTACTGTTTCATTTGTACACCGAAGAAGCAATTATGGAAATAAAAGAAAGGAGTGGAATTAAAATTCAAAGTGAAAGGGTATCAACGATACAATTCGCTGAAGACATTGCTATACTGACAAGGGGAGGCCGCCAATTGCGAAATTCAGATTCGATTCATACTGCGCATAATAAAAGCTCATAGCCAGAGGTGTAATGTGGCAAGATGCACTTCTCAGCCGTTGTCGAGAAAATCGACAGTTAAAAGAAACCGTTGCAGTGAAATACTCTCTACGAGTAATAACTCTCTACAGCGTCGTGGCGCAGCGGTAATATATATATATAATTCCCGGCAATCAGTTGCAACAATTATGCATATAATAAGTTGTTGAAAGTCGTTTGTCGTGGAAAAACTGGCGACTTCGAACATCATAATGTTTTCCGCAAACAAAGTTGTATTTCACAAATGTTATTAATTGTCTTCATAATGTTAACCACGCATAGTTAACGGAAGACGTAGAAACGATATTCCGAAACGAATACGTATAGCGTAAGTCAAACGTTCGAATTAGAATAGAGACCCCACGAACACAAATTTGCTGTGGCAGGTACGAAATATAAACTCCGTTACTCGCTCGTTACACTTGAATGACAGATGTTGAATGGGCCGAAACGAGCGTAGTTGCCTGCTAACTTCAAAAGAAGATAGATGCGGTCCCTAGCGCAACTTATAACATTGTCGAAAATCAGTGCGGAGGAGGAGGAGGATATTAGTGTTTAACGTCCCGTCGACAACGAGGTAATTAGAGACGGAGCGCAAGCTCGGGTGAGGGAAGAATGGGGAAGGAAATCGGCCGTGCCCTTTCATAGGGACCATCCCGGCATTTGCCTGAAGCGATTTAGGGAAATCACGGAAAACCTAAATCAGGATGGCCGGAGACGGGATTGAACCGTCGTCCCCCCGAATGCGAGTCCAGTGTGCTAACCACTGCGCCACCTCGCTCGGTAATCAGTGCGGACGGGAGAGCTTTGGTACACCCTGTTTAAAAAAAAAGGGAAAAATGGAGGCGGTAAAATTGGAGAGCGATCCGCCTTCACCAACATGCATAAGCAATTCATTAAAACTTTATATATATATATATATATATTTGAATTACAAAAAACTAATAATAAAAAAAAAATTGCATGGCGCGAGATTCGATCCGGCGCCCTTTGGATTACGAACCAGAGCGCTTACCGCTGCGCCACGACGCTGTAGAAAATTGCTAGTCGTCGAGAGTATTTCACAACAACGGTTTCTTTTAACTGTCAATTTTCTCGACAACGGCTGAGAAGTGCATCTTGGTGCTTTGCCACATTACACCTCTGGCCATGAGCTTTTATTATGCGCAGTATGAATCGATCTGAATTTCACAATTGGCGCCCTCACCTTGTGAGTGAAAGTAAAGACGATTTACATGGTCTGGTCAAAGGAAGTACAGAATATGGATTGAAAGTGTATCGAAGGAAGAAGAAAGTAATGAAAAGTAGCAGAAATGAGAGCAGCGAGAAACTTAACATCGGAATTGACGGTCACGAAGCAGATGAAGTTAAGGAATTCTACTTCCGAGGCAGCAAAATAACGAATGACATACGGAGCAAGGGGGACATCAAAAGCAGACTATGACTGCAAAAAGGGCATTCCTGACCAAGAGAAGTCTACTAGTACCAAAAATAGGTCTTAATTTGAGGAAAAAATTTCTGAGAATGTACGTTTCGAGCACGTTGGTAGTGAAGCGTGGACAACCGAAACAGAAGAGAATCGAAGCGTTTTAGATGTAGTGCAATAGACAAATGTTGAAAACTCGATGGATTGATAAGGTGGCGAATGAGGAGGTTCTGTGTAGATTGCTGTGCACTGTGATACGATGCCTTTGATGCCTGGTCCGCCTTTGAGTCGTCTTAAAGTTGTCTTGTAGTTGAATTTAAAGATATTTCCTTTCAAGACGTACCAACAAGTGAAGGCTAATATTTTATTTGCGATAATAGTTGCAAAGGTAAATATCTCAGGCATGTGGTGTATTCTGCTAAATACGTCGTTTGGAGAAACGTGACTGCCCGTATTCTATAAAAGCTCAGCATGATGTGCTCTTCAGTCGTGTGCCGTAGTGCTGTTAAGTTTCATTTCCCCGTTCATTTTCATCATATCCTTCGAATTCTGGGGCAAAGTGATGTCTAAGCGTTTAAGCTCTTTCGTTTACTGTAGCCAGTTCTGGTCCACATATCCACTTTTGGAACCTAGGAGCATTATTTTTGGTTTGTTTGAACTGAGTCGTGCACCAGCGGCTGCATCTTCGTACCTTTTCATTATTCGTTTAACGTTGTCAACCTTTTCGCTGAAATTGACAATCACACTCCCGTCGTATGCTTAAGAATGACACACCCTTTTTATATTGTCTGAACACATTGTAGGGATCCACGGAATTTGTTCGACAGAGATAATGCTATGACGAACGGTGACACTTAGGGAGTACATCTCTGTCATACTCTTTGTTCAATTGGCACTCAAGATGTCAGTTCCCCATCAATCTCCAGCCTCGATCCTGTGTCTGCTACACAGTTTTTTATGTTTTATGACTGGCTATCTAAAACCTATAACTCCATAGTTTGAAATAAAAACTGGTGTTTATTAAAATCAAGAAAAGCTATTGCTAATTTCGTTTTGCATTTCCATGTTACATGCTCACTAGCTCTCTACTATGCTAAAATATTTATCATTGACGTCACCGTAGATGCATTGGCTTGGTGTGGTCCAGTTACATTTCGGAGTATTTGTTTTATTCTGTTGTTTATAACACGCGTTAGAATTTTAAAGTCGGCCTTGAGTAACGTAAGAGGACGGAAATTTTCCAGCCTATTACTCTGGGCAGACTTTGACATGAGAACTACCATACCCTCTGTAAATTGCGGGGAAAAGACATTACTTACTAAGAGTTCATTTCGTTGAGTTATCCTCCTAAGAGACGGGCAATTCATCTAATACAGCAGCTTTCCTCTTGGGAAAGTCGATTATCATACGTTTAATGTCCTCATTTGTTATCCTTTCGATTAATTCTTCGTTATTACTTTACTCAAGACACGGTGTGATACGATTAAAAAGTAACCTGCCCATGTCTCTTCTACATTCGGTGCTGAGTTGAGATCCTTCTAATATCTCACAACACATTCATAGATCGTTCAAACTGGCTCTGAGCACTATGGCACTTAACTTCTGAGGTCATCAGTCGCCTAGAACTTAGAACTAATTGAACCTAACTAACCTAAGGACATCACACACATCCATGCCCGAGGCAGGATTCGAACCTGCGACCGTAGCGGTCGCTCGGTTCCAGACTGTAGCGCCTATAACCACACGGCCATTCCGGCCAGCTCATAGATCGTGCTTCGTACATTTGCGCCATCATCTACAATCTTAAAAACCAGTTTTTGTTGACCCTTCTCGTTTCGCTCATTATGCGGTAGACGAATACACCGATATTTTGAGCCCTTACTTTAATACCAGGTAAAGTTTTGGGAACCTTTGCTGTTATTTGTGATTCAATTATTTTAATCTTACCAGAGGCTGAAACTACCGCTCCAGTTGTAAATTTCTTTTATTTTCACACCACCGGTTTCCGGCGGTTATAAGCCCATCTTCAGATGTTACAGCTGTGCTGTGGCCCCCGAACGCCGCGGTGGACGTGTACTAGGCCCGGTATGCACGGTCGTGTGAAAATAAAAGAAATTTACAACTGAAGCGGTATTTTCAACCTCTGGCACAATACTCAGTTGCGAATGTACTTCCGACAGGATTGTTTGCTTTTAATCTTACTTAGGTTGGCCGCCAGAGCGTCCAGTTGACTGTATTGTTCTCTTGTTATAAAGTAATATTGCGGAGTATTTCTCCTCCAGTGCGATTTATTTCGTCAGATACGTATCCTTTACACCTCCCACAAGCTTGGTCCTCCCCACCCGCTTGTCTCTCCCATCCTCTCCAACCCCAACTCGCTGCTGCGCCTGTACTCTTGCGTCGCACCTGCTCTCCATCTTCATACTCTCCACACACTTGCCCAAGGTGGCTTCCGCCAACTCCCCCTTCCTGATGATATTCTCGTTCCTACCATATACCCCTCCTATCAGATTTAATCCTCCCCTTCCTCCAGGACTCCTTCTCTCCCTCCTCCCCCTCCTTTCTCCCTCCCACCTCCTCACTCCCAATTTCCCACTCCCTCCCCCTTCCCTGGGCTTCCCCACATAACCCTCTCCCCCCTCTCTTCCCTCCCCTCTCTTCCCATCACCCGTTGGCTGCTTGCCCCCCTTCCTTCCCCCTGCCTGTCCTCTGCTCCCAGTGGCAGCCCCCTCGCCTCTCATCAGTGTGTTCAGTGCGCAGAAGATCATCACCAATATGCTGCAGTGTTCTCTTCGCCTAAGTGCATCAGTGTTCTTCTTCAGTGTGCTTCTCCGTTCACATGTGAAACTGTTTGACAACATTTGTCTGCACTACTGAACTTAGTTGTACAACCAGTGCCTTCCGTGAATGTCCTCATTTCATTTCTTATGTGTGTCTCCTGTTTTTCCCATTCATGTATGTCTGTTTTTCTGTTTCCATGTTTTCTGTTATTCTGTGGCCGAAGAGTAGCGCACACAGACCACTGCTGGCCTACCTTTCGTAAGGTATTAAAATAACAAAAAGGGAAAAAGAATTATTTCATGCAGACTGGATGATGCTCTGCTTTATTTGCGAATTTCTCAGTGAGTCCAACACAGCACCCTTTCTCGATACCTCTCTCGTTTATCCAAACATTTCCTCTAAATGTTTTGAATTTCTTGCCTTAATGTCTTTCCGTCAAGTATAGACGCATTCAACTGCCACATGCCACGCCCTAGAAAAGTTTTCTGTTCGGTGTAACGGCTATGTGACATACCAAGCGGTCGGTAAAGGTTTTAGGTTATTTAACATGTCTTTGGAGATATAAAATCTGTCTAGTCTACTGGCAAACTGCCTGCTGACGTACGACTAGAGTGGAGGTGGATCCAGGTGTCTGTGAGGTCTAAGTTATCTTTTAAGGTTTTTAACTCTGGCGAGAAGTCATAATTTGGGTTCTCATCTGATCTTATACAACTGAAGTCTACTCGTAATATAATACACATTAGCAGCATTGTCTGGTTTCGTCAGTAATTCACTTTTTGTTGACCCTTATTCAAATGGTGGGAATACCCCCGCAGATAAAATAAGTAATTGGTCAATGGATTCCATGGTAGTATTCTCGATATTAAGCGTAACATTACTTGTGTGGATCAAATCCTGCACCTCAGACCTTGTCCGCTGATGAAGATTATTTCGTAGAATAATCACTAGCCGTGGACAGTTCTCTCTTTGTCTTGGTTCACTGCAATTGTGACATTTGAGGTTTTGCCCAACGTATAGTATGTGTGCTCTGTAACCGACTACAAGAATGTGGGACGCGGGTCGTATGTAACAAACATTCCGATAGACCTAAAATTGAAACATTGAATTACGTATGTATTAGGCCACTTTCCGAAATCAATACCTTTGACTTGTCCACAAAGGAGAGAATCTGTCGTAGTAGTCCAAGCTCTGCGGGAAGATTTATCATCCTGACAAGTTTCTGTTCACTGTTAGCGTTAGTTACGTCAATGGTACTGACAGAATCATCACGATGACGGAATTCAGATTTATCCTGGGCTTTCGCTAATATTCTGTCTAACATAATAGAACTACGGGATTTAGCAAAAACAGTGTATTTCTCATTATCCATTTGAATGAACTCCCCGATATCACCAGAAATATCGAAATTATCCAGCATCGGTTATGAATTTCCAAGGGTGTAGCCCACACATCTCTCTTATTCCCGTCACAGGCGGATCTCAAAGTATTTTTCCTGATCGAATCCATGGACGAACAGTACACAAAGACATAATATACACTGAGGTGGCAAAAATCATGGGATACTCCCCATCGTGTGTTGGACCTCCTTTTACCAGACGTTATGTAGCAACTCGATGTGGCACGCTCTCAGTAAGTCTCCAGCAGAAATACTGAGATATGCTCCCTCTGTAGCAGTCCATAAAGGCGAAAGTTTTTCCATGCAGGATTTTGTGCACGAACTGGCCTCTTTATGTCACACAAATGTTCGATGAGATTCATGTCGGGCGATCTGTGTGGCCTAATCAATCGCTCGTATTGTACAGAATGTTCTTTGATATTTACGGTTGTTTCGCGCAGTTTTGCTTGTCTGCTAGCTCTGACAACTCTACACAGAAACCGCTGCTCTCGGTCGGTAAGTGACGGCCGTCGGCCACTGCGTTGCCCATAGTGACAGGTAGGTAATACCAGAAATTTGTTCTCGGTGCACTCTTGACACTACGTATCTCGGAATACCGGATTCCCTAACGAGTTCCGAAGTGGAATGCCCCATGCGTCTAGCTCCAACTACTGTTCCGCGTTTGAAATCTGTTAATTCTCGTTATGCGGCCATAACCACACCCGAAACCTTTTCACAAGAAACACCTCAGTACAGTCCGCCCCGATAGCTGAGTGGTCAACATGATTGCCGTCCTACGGGTCTAGGTTCGATTCCCGGTTGCGTCGGAGATTTTCTCCGCTCAAGGACGGGGTGTTGTGTTGTCTTCATCATTATTTCATCCCCATCCGGAGCGCAGGTCGCCCAATGTGGCGGCGAGTGTAATATGACCTGCACCAAGGCGGCCGGACCTGTCCCGCAAGGGCGTCCCGGCCAATGACGCCAAACGGTCATTTCCATTTTACCTGAGTACAAATGACACTTCCGCCGCCGCATTGTCCTTTTGGGCGTAGTGTACGTGACACTACCGCCATCTATATACACGCATATCGCTATCCAACGACTTCGTCACCTCAGTGTACTCTTTCCGGAGCATCCTCAACTGTTGCTAACATTCTGTCACGCAGAATAAATGCGCTCCACATGTACTTGAAAAATCCGTTATCTGGATAAGATCTTACAAATGATCCGTTTTCGGGATGCAAATCCCATTTTCAGGCGCAAAAAAAAGGAGAAAAAAACAGGGTCATCTAAACGTTCAGAACAAAACATAACACCTTGAACAATTAGAGGTAGGACGCTCATATTTTCAGCATATGTACATTATTATGTTCTGCAGAAATAATTATCATTTCAACTATGTCGGACAGCGGGTTCAAGGTCAACATCGATATTACGGCGCAACACCACCCACCGTAAAATTTGCCTACGGCTCTCGTTGTCACTGTAAACCGAAGGTAACGGGCCAATGGGACTTGAGCAGACCTACAGGATTCCTCACAGACATATGCGCGAACCGCATCGTCAAATGACTGAGTTTGGAAGAGGGCACATTATTGGCATGAGAGAATTTGATGCAGCTATCCGAGAAATTTCTGCTCACGTGGGACGAAGCGTGTCGGCAGTGCAGTGGGTGTGTGCAGAATGGTTCACGGAAGGCCGTAGAGCATGACGAAATGGTTCGGGTGACAGCATACAGACCACTCCCCAACACGATCTACACCTCATTCGAATGGCATTGCAGGATAGATTTACCTCCTCCTCGGCTCCGGCGCAACAGTGGTACAGTGTAACACATCGTACGCTATCAGGGATGACAGTCCGTCGCCATTTATTACGGCATGGGTTATGTGCGCGTTGTCCACTTCTCCGCCTGCTTTGACGAACGTACAAATGGTTCAAATGGCTCTGAGCACTATGGAACTTAACTTCTGAGGTCATCAGTCCCCTAGAACTACTTAAACTTAACTAACTTGAGGACATCACACACAGCCATGCCCGAAGCAGGATTCGAACATGCGACCGTAGCGGTCACGTGGTTCCAGACTGTAGCGCCTAGAACCGCTCGGCCACTCCGGCCGGCCACGAACGTACAGAATCATGTCAGAGAGCAATGGTTATGGAACAATGTCACTGGAGACAGGAATAGCATCAGATAGCGTTTTCAGACGAATTCAGGTTCTGTTTGTTTGTAAATGATGGCCGCATTTCGGTTCGCCGCAGACAGAGGGAGCGGCATCACAGTGACTGCACTCGCACAAGACGTACAGCGCCAACTCAAGACCTTATCATGTTGGGTGCAGTTGGGTGCAACCACAAATCACATTTGGTGCGTGTGCAGAGCACTATGACCCGTGTGAACTACGTGAATTACACTCTGTGCCCCGTATCCATACCCTTTCTGCACAACACCCCGGATGCCACTTTTTAGCAAGACAATGCACGACGACATATTGCTGCCCTGACACGTGCCTTCTTGGTGTCACAGGATGTCAGCCTTTTGTCCTGGCCCGCCAGATCACCAGACTTGCCGCCAATCGAAAATGTATGGGATATGGTGAAACGATGGGTGCAGCTCTTTGACCCATTGTCAACCACCACAGAAGAACTTTGGAACCAGGTGAATGCAGCATGGTTGGCTATACCAACGCACTGGCGCCTAATAAGAGTCGATGCCTTCACGCGTGGAACAAGTTATCAGGCTCGTGGCCTATCCTGTGCCTACTAGGCAACGGGACACATGCTGAACCGAGATCACCGAAACGCTAGTCATTTCTGCAGAACATACTAATTAGATGTTCTATGAATATCAACGTCCTATCTCCAGTCATTCAAGGTGTTCTGTTGTTTTTTTTTTCTGAACATGAGAGCAAGAAGAATTCTTCATAAAATAAACATTCAAAAATTGCTCATGCAGACATGAACCTCACGTTAAACCGTCGGCACACGGACCGTGCTGTCGAACGTTAACGTTGAGCGTGCCGAGTTCAACGTGCTGCTGAACGCTCAGGAACGATGCGACTTATGCATACGGTACGTGGGCCCCATCGTAGTATACGCGATCGCAACGCACTCCAGCGGCAGTTGAGGAATGTTTCTATTTCATAAATCACACGGTTTACGCAAGGGGCGCGCGTAAAATTCCAACGTTAGCTCCATTAAAATGCACATTTCCTCCATCGTCCACGAAAAGGAAAGTACCATGTCCATGACACAGATTCATAAAAGTTCCTTGCGGTACAAATTTCGAATACTTTTCCCCATAGGATAAACATTATTTCATCATTCCCACATTTTAGTAAAACCCCAAGGTCAGTCTTACTTGATCACTGTTCCTACCCAGTAGCATAATCTTTGCAACATGTGAATTGCGAAGCGTAAAAGAAAAAAAGAGCAAAATATCTTTACACAAGTAGCGCAAGCTGTCCTGTAGATTAAGCCGATCGAACAAAGTCACCCCTCAAAAATGCTCAAGGTGAGCTTATATTTACATAACATCAAAGATTATGGTATATACTTACATTAAACTAATAACAAAAAATCAGAATCTAAGAAAAACGCGAATGTTAGGAAAAAATCTTTGGATGTATCAAGACGCGAGCCATCGCCGCAACAAATTTAACATAGGACAGTTGCGCAACTCATTACGCTAAACCAACACCACAGTTTGTATCTAATCATAGTGTGTTACGGCTTGATGAAGACCTTAATCGTACATATATGTTACTAATTGAAAGTTAATAATAAAAAATTCTACCAAGAACAATGCGTTTTGGGTGGATCTTCAGTGTGTCGCTGCCTTCAAACAGCCTACTCTCATAATACGCAAAATACAATAATTCTTTTGCCACGGATATGTTGTTTCTCATTATTTCATTGGAACGAATCACTCAGTTAACAACGGATCTTCAGTGATTCTCAAGTTGCTAATGCTCAGAAACGGTATATATGCATATAGGCTTGAAATAAATGCCAATGTGGCGCCTCATAACTCTGTATTGAAGGGAGACAGCGTGCGCGTGACGTAGATGGCGTTGTGCCATCTGATTGGTCAACGCTCAGCATATCTGACATGACAGATATTGCTCTGCACGTTCGGAAAGACTCACGAACGTGGTATTCCATGGATGCACCGTCCGTGTGCCGACGACTTTACGCTTAGATCGCATGCAAGAATGTCGTACCAGTTATGCAAAAAATTCAGTAAATTTATCAAGCAGTATGGGAGATACAGTGGGAGAATGAGACATATGAAGGTTCTCTGAGTCAATCAGTACCACAGGGGATAAACGGGGGCTAACCAAAGCATCATAAGCGAATAAGCATACATTGCTAGCCTAATGTAGCCTTGAACCATCTTCGAACGAGTAGACGTGTATCGTGGCTTGAAGATACAAAAATGAAGAAATAAAAGCCGTAGAAATCCAATATGTGAACCTCAAAACTAGCTTACCATGTAAGTTCCAAGCCTAGCACCTATCTTGCAAAGACGATGAACAATAAGTACAACTTACAGTTTCGGTGGCTGCACATGTACAGTAACACTTGTTCATGTAGCCAGTCAGCTACAACCACGGAGCGCTACACCTTACATCAACACAGGCTAAGCACTCGTCCGAGACTGAAGCAACAGCCTATTTCCGTAGTCGTTGTCGTACTTTTGAATGTGAGCATTTATCCATGGGGTGGGGCCCAAGCTCATCTCCACAGCACCCGATTGGAGGTCCAGATGGCCGGCCCGTGTGGCTGAGTGGTTCTAGGCGCTTCAGTCTGGAACCGCGCGACCGCTACGGTCCTGGAGCATGGATGTGTGTGATGTCCTTAGGTTAGTTAGGTTTAAGTAGTTCTAAGTTCTAGGGGACTGATGACCTCAGATGTTAAGTCCCATAGTGCTCAGAGCCATTTGAACCATTATTTTGAGGTCCAGATGATTCCATATGGAGGTTTTCCTTCCCCTAGTCTTTGAGAAACCAATGTGAACCACACGGCAGCAGAAAAGAAAAGAGTGAGTGGTTGGTTGGATGGTTGGTTTGCGGGGGTTGAAGGGACCAGACTACAAAGCCAATCGGTTCCAAAGAGCTAGTGATTCGCAGCAAATGAACAGGTCTGATGTAAAGAAAGCGATGCTGCTGAACAACAATATCCGTCCGCATAGGGATCACCACGCCAGTGAAGATTACACAAGTTTCCGAACCACTGGGCGAAGTGCACTGCAAAGGAAGGGGAAAATATTGAAAAATAATGTACGTGTCGAAGCTCCATTTTTTTGTAAATAAGTCGTAGATACGTATACGTTTCTTATTTTCCTCGTAATATGCACTTCATGTGTTATAATGCCTGTCACAATATGCAGAACGAAATGTTCAATATTTGTTGGCAGAATTTAAGTTTACACATTCAAGTTTTGAAAATGGTTCGCAACAAAAGACATGATGTTATACGTATATTTTCCGAATGTCTCAAAATTTTGCAGATCCGCCTTGGGATACAAAGTCGAAAACGAGAACATAAGCAACACACGTTGGAGGCCTTATTTTATGCCCGTTTGAGTATGCAAACTAGTCGCATGGAAGGAAAAGCGTATTACTTCCCAGGAGAGTACTAATTCGTCTTTAATTACACCAGACTTGTGCTTCCAGCGGTGTCTGCGCTGCAGCGAACACAAAAGCTGGAGACACGTTACAGTGTACTAGAAGCACCCTGGATGCTGGAGAAGGATTGATGCAAAAAAACCAAGACTCGGTGATTGCGTCGCGCGATGTGTCACAGATGAGAATTTAATTGATATTTCGGAGCAGCTGTGTGAGGCGCTTTGCTCATTTCCCTAAGCACACGGATATTAACGTTACAGCAAAAAGCGCAATATCGACTGAGGCTAACACAGAATGCAAATTCAGAAGCAGAACCCACTGAAGAACCGCACCGTTCCTTCATCGTCCGGAGACAGTAGGATACGTCGCTTGTTAAGGAAATGTAGTCCCGAATTTAATGCTATAATGAACGAAGACACTGAAACCCTATGTTCGTGCGGTCTTTGGATGACATACACCGGTCATTGTTGAATATTTCGCCGGACACGAAAAATCTGTTTGGACATAGTATAAAACCCGTTTGCTATATACGTCACTAACATGCCTGTAGAGACGCAAACTAACGTTACCGTGTGGGAGGATTTTCAGTTTTGACCGTGCGCGTTTCTAATGTATGAAGGTATCAGACAGTAATTTTGAATACACTGTCATTAACAGAAAAACTAAACAGGCTTTTACTTTTGGGATAATGAAAGTGGTAAAGTTCATATACGAATGAAAAATCGAGCGGTCGCCAGCCCAATTAGGCAAATTAATTTGAAATATTATGTTCTAGAAAATTGAATATTAGTTGTTGTAGTGACTTTCATTAAGACTCTCTTTGAATACCACACAGGATACATACGAATACAGGGCAATCTGAGTTGTGGATAGCAGTAGTTACCATTAATGCATAAACCAATAATCATAGAAAGCAAAATTGTACCCCACTCATAATAACAATAACAGTTACAATCACGATCATTACGTGACTCAGTACTGAAATGTTAATGCAGGAAGCACTGAACTAAAGTTGGTCATGGAAAGATTTCTGACTTAACTGACATAAATACCACAACTAAAGTTAAATAATACTGTTTATACTCCCATTCATAAAATTTATCAGATTTTTTTAGTAGAGATAATATTCCAATTATCTTTGTAGTATGAGAATAATAGGGTGGGGACCCATAATCTGATACTGTATCACTGGTCAAACTCTATAATTATTTCAGCAGTAAGATTCAATTCAACTAAATTTAATTCTTAGCCCCTCTTGGAATAGTTTATGTTTTCATCCTCCAAAGCAAATTACTCAGCACTGAGCTCGATTAAGCTCAAAAAAATCGTTCATGATAGCAATCAAGGCTAAATGATGTTTCAAATAAGTTCAGCTTGTGTTCCTTCTTCATCACCTGTGAAGAAGGTATTTTAGACGGTAACATTTACACAGTCTGGCACTGAATTTTAGCACATTTAATAGACAGAAATAAATCACTAATTCGTTTGGAAGAGGATACTTGGTTTTCTGAATACTTAGCAGGGGATCCTGCATAGGTTCATGATTAGGTTAAAAGTTATGGTTCTTAACACTGGTTTATAGCACTTATACTACTGAAAACACTCACACAAATTAACTGGACCATGCTCTCACACATATCTGTATGCCTGAAGTTGATGGAGCAGTGGCGAAGTAGTGGTGGCAAGCTACGTGGCGGCTAACTGTACTCAAGGCTCTTGCGGTTTGAATGCTCTTTACAATTTCTTCTTGGCGACCGATTTTTAGCCTGTTATAGCCATTCCCTATTGCCGAGAGTATCATGTAACAGCCAGATCCACATCCGAGGCAAAATTCCTTGCAAAACGACTTCCAAATGCCTCCCTCGGCACCCTTGATGTGTACCGTGCAGCGGCTAGCCACTGACTGCGTATCGTTCCCACCAAGGACCAGCCCAGTTCGACCACCAAAACCACCTTTTACATCGTGCCAAACCACTTCCGTTGCGCAGGGACTTCCCTACATCTTTTACGTTATACAGTACACGTGTCCTAAGCATGAACCAGCTTCCAATATACAATGTTTTCTTTATAAACATACATATATTATGAAATTTAATTATTTTAAACATTATTTAGTTTTTTCCGTACATACATTACAAACTTTAAATTTCCTGAAACTTCCTGGCAGATTAAAACCGTGTGCCCGACCGAGACTCGAACTCGGGACCTTTGCCTTTCGCGGGCAAGTGCTCTACTAACTGAGCTACCGAAGCACGATTCACGCCGCTACTCACAGCTTTACTTCTGCCAGTACCTCGTCTCCTACCTTCCAAACTTTACAGAAGCTCTCCTGCGAACCTTGCAGAACTACTGAAAGAAAGGATATTGCGGAGACATGGCTTAGCCACAGCCTGGGGGATGTTTCCAGAAGGTTCGCAGGAGAGCTTCTATAAAGTTTGGAAGGTAGGAGACGAGGTACTGGCAGAAGTAAAGCTGTGAGGATGGGTCGTGAGTCGTGCTTTGGTAGCTCAGTTGGTAGAGCACTTGCCCGCGAAAGGCAAAGGTCCCGAGTTCGAGTCTCGGTCCGGCACACAGTTTTAATCTGCCAGGAAGTTTCATATCAGCGCACACTCCGCTGCAGAGTGAAAGTCTCATTCTTTAAATTTCCTGTCACAAATCAATGACCTTAAGTAACAAAAAACAACTACTTCATAATCACAGATACACAGTTACGTAATATAAACCTACTTCCATTCGATAAAGGTGTTAAATAGCAAACTATTACTGCAGTCATTTTTGGGTCTGTTTCTGTCTACGAGTGTCATTTTTATTTTATTATTACTATGGTTTAAATTTGTTTAATCACGTATCCAACAGCTTTTTACAATAATATATGCAATAACATTCATAAAACTAGACAAAAATTTAACCACATTGTAAGACGCACAGTGCCAACTATTCTTCCTGTTATTCCAGTAATAACTGCTTAAATTAAACAAAGGATACTAGTTTTCCCTTACAAACTCAGAAAAATTTGTACCTTCGCTATCAAACGGGAGCATTTTTGATAATTTTCAGAAACACTGTAGGGGAACGGTAAATGAAAGGAACGAGGAGTAGCGATCAACGACCCGCCAACGACGGTGTCATTTGGGACGGAGCACAAGTTGCTGTAAAGTAAATGGCTGAATACTCTTCAAAAGAATCGTCCTGCTATTTGCTTTAAGGTAACTAAGGAAATAACGTGAACAATACGGATGCCTGGTCGGAAATTTGAACCGACGCTCTCCTGAATGCGAGTGTAGTGCCTCGTGTCTCGGTAATAGGAGATGATGTTAATGTTCATCCCTGTGACAGGCACGGAAAGATTATACGTGTGAGTGCTAACAGACACCACTCCCAATGAAGCGGCTGAGACATATACTTGAATAACTAGGGTGAAATGAATGGGAAGGGAACGGGATAGTAAAGAGTTCCGAAGGGAATTATAACTTCCAGTCGCAAAGGGCATTGCGGCAGTGTAATAGCGAGGGTTGTAAATTTGTGCCGGACGGGACTCGAATTCGGATGCTCCGCTTTTCTAGAATGTTTGATATGTCCATCAGAACACTCATACCTATAGTCCTATGGATGCGAAGGCTGTTTGGTCCGAACACCTTTGGGAATCATAAATCTACGAATAGGGGGGCTAACGGGAGTGGGTAGTTGCGATGCAGCCAGAGGGAAGTTGGGGATTCGGGTCTGACGGAAAGTGTGTCCGGATGGCCGAGGTAGTAAAGGCAACCGTCCTAGAAAAAGACCCAGTCCTGCAAAAATTTTCAGCTCTCTCCGATGCAGTGCCACAATCCCCCGCGCGACTGGAAGACATTATTTCCCTCCTTTCTCTTTCTCAACGCGTTTCCTATCCATTCCTTCCACCTCAATTATTCAGGAACGGAGGGGATTGTCTTTGGCTCCTCTTAGACAATTGTAAGAAGGTACTGATCTACGTTGTCTCCCTACCACTATCGTGGTTGTTACAAAGTAATTTCAGATTTCGAGTTGACCTGTAGCTTAAATACAGACCTTAAAGTTTGTCCAAAACCTTTCATCCTACGGTGAGTTCGTCCCTGGCCGTTTTCCGAAACCATATCATCAATGCGATGGCTTAAGAGTAGGGACTATAACAGATCCAGAAAATCAAAGCTATTTCACAAGCTGGTCCATACGTTCATTGTAACAAGACCGACAAGTGCTGGGACCCTGCTTTGGCTATTCATTCTATTGCTATTTTCAGAGTCTAATGTTTATTATATTGTTTAGCTTTGGGTTCTTAGTGGTTTTATGTCTTCTAAAAAATGGCACAAACTCAGAACGCTGACCAACTCACTTTGGCAACTAGCATGGAACACGAATTGACTGATGAACTGGTTCATTATATCTACATTTCACATCACAAAAAGCATATGGGTAATGACTGTGTATAGCGGAATCTGTCTGTGCACTCTTGGACAAGGGTGAATGATGATTCACATCGGCAGCAAAAAAATTATATTATTTGATGTGTTGGTAAATGTGCCAACACCTTGTAGATAGAAGCGGCCGAAATGCACGCTATCTAACGCAGACGGGCGTGAATTCTGGAACAGGATAAGTAGTGAATTCTAATAAGAAAAGTATGCAGCTCCTCAAATACTTAACTTTATTCCATGTTGTGGTACATCGCTGTTGATAATACAAATAAGACTCTCTTCAGATACGGTTAATGGCGCCTTGCTAGGTCGTAGCCATGGACTTAGCTGAAGGCTATTCTAACTGTCTCTCGGCAAATGAGAGAAAGGCTTCGTCATTGTAGTCGCTAGCAAAGTCGTCGTACAACTGGGGCGAGTGCTATTCCGTATCTCGAGACCTGCCTTGTGGTGGCGCTCGGTCTGCGATCACACAGTGGCGACACGCGGGTCCGACATGTACTAAATGGACCGCGGCCGATTTAAGCTACCACCTAGCAAGTGTGGTGTCTGGCGGTGACACCACATTATTTATGTTTAATGTTGTAGCAAGAGATTCTAAACCTTTATATTTACATGAAATCCAAACAGAATTGTAGTCTTCCGTAAATTAATGGATCTTAAAGTAGGAGTGAATGAAACTTTCCTCTAACTTAGGGCGGAACAACTGATAATGTGATGCAAATTTCGTAAAGCTACTGACCTGTTCAGGTGCCTCATCAATCTTATATGTTTCGTCTTCACCATTTTTCTTCCTGGACTATTAAGTCTTTTAAAGTATTAACAATTATGTAAGAAAATGTCGAATTTACTTTTTAGTTAATTTACAGTTATTGGTTTAAACACACAATGATCATCTTGCATTTAGTGATTTTGACAGATGGCCTAGCAAAGAATTCACAGGTGCAAACAGAAATAATTAGCATAATTCTGTTCTTTTAGTGCTAGACGACGGCTGAATAACACAGGTTGACTTGGAAAATTTGGAAATTTTCATGTTTACTACCTGACATTGACCGACTAATACATATTAGCCATACACTTGAATAGTTTAACCACGACTGACGTCTATATAAATATACGCATAATACAGGAAGTACAACATGGCAAAAATACCCAGTAATTACATTTTCAGTGATAACATAAAGGTTGAGATTTTCAATGTAAAATACGTAGCTGTACAATGTTTTTATTGAAAACAATCGATTTCATTCCAACAACAGACCACCTTCGTGCCTCTTGCACCAAGTAAATCGAGATAAAGATGTACAGCAGAGTACCACCACGAATAAATACACTACATGTAGACCATCAGTCCTTATTACAAGAAGGTACTTACAAAAACCAACTCGGCTATGCACTGTTGCAGCTGCAATGACAATGTAGCTTTTATAATGTTCCATTACGATTATTAATTGTCTGAGAGAAACAGTTGTGTCCTGACTAATTTACAGGCGGTTATTTTCTCCCCGTTCTCAAGTTCTGAACTTAATATTCCAGAGATAAAACGACTACGGATTTGGTCAGTATGTCAACAAATCAAAGATGCCAATAATATTCCATAGTTCGGCTAATTATTGCATGCACCAAGATTTACATAATTACATTGAAATATCTCTGTGTACTGCATCGCTATAAAAGTACTTAAGTTACCTAACTGTTCACATACAAGCCCTCAATTAGATATACAGTGAATATATTTTGTGCTATATTTCCATCCCTCTCATTACCGGCTGTGTGAAAGTGTATGTGAATGTACTTTTCGTGTTTCCATTGGTAGCTGGAAGTGTGTCTGCTGTGGACAGTCTGCCAAACTTTGGGTGTTCAGTCAAAGGAAAGAGGATGTTGCATTCTAAGTCGTCTTTATCGACAGTGGGTGGGTTGGTACCGGAAGCAACCCCTTTGGTCTGTTCTGGCTACCTGCGGAGATTCGTTGTCTTCGGGGGTGCTTAAGTACTTGACTCGTATGCTCAAACACATTTATGATTTCGAAACTTTACGTTTTAGACTAGGTAAGTGCGTGATCCACAGGATAGTGTTACAGTTTGTAAGAGTGCATGAACAATTTAAATTAATGCTACTTCGAAATTAAAAAACAATATTATGTTAACCCACACTTACTTTCACTTACTACACTCCTGGAAATGGAAAAAAGAACACATTGACACCGGTGTGTCAGACCCACCATACTTGCTCCGGACACTGCGAGAGGGCTGTACAAGCAATGATCACACGCACGGCACAGCGGACACACCAGGAACCGCGGTGTTGGCCGTCGAATGGCGCTAGCTGCGCAGCATTTGTGCACCGCCGCCGTCAGTGTCAGCCAGTTTGCCGTGGCAGTCTTTAACACTGGTAGCATGCCGCGACAGCGCGGACGTGAACCGTATGTGCAGTTGACGGACTTTGAGCGAGGGCGTATAGTGGGCATGCGGGAGGCCGGGTGGACGTACCGCCGAATTGCTCAACACGTGGGGCTTTAGGTCTCCACAGTACATCGATGTTGTCGCCAGTGGTCGGCGGAAGGTGCACGTGCCCGTCGACCTGGGACCGGACCGCAGCGACGCACGGATCCACGCCAAGACCGTAGGATCCTACGCAGTGCCGTAGGGGACCGCACCGCCACTTCCCAGCAAATTAGGGACACTGTTGCTCCTGGGGTATCGGCGAGGACCATTCGCAACCGTCTCCATGAAGCTGGGCTACGGTCCCGTACACCGTTAGGCCGTCTTCCGCTCACGCCCCAACATCGTGCAGCCCGCCTCCAGTGGTGTCGTGACAGGCGTGAATGGAGGGACGAATGGAGACGTGTCGTCTTCAGCGATGAGAGTCGCTTCTGCCTTGGTGCCAATGATGGTCGTATGCGTGTTTGGCGCCGTGCAGGTGAGCGCCACAATCAGGACTGCATACGACCGAGGGACACAGGGCCAACACCCGGCATCATGGTGTGGGGAGCGATCTCCTACACTGGCCGTACACCACTGGTGATCGTCGAGGGGACACTGAATAGTGCACGGTACATCCAAACCGTCATCGAACCCATCGTTCTACCATTCCTAGACCGGCAAGGGAACTTGCTGTTCCAACAGGACAATGCACGTCCGCATGTATCCTGTGCCACCCAACGTGCTCTAGAAGGTGTAAGTCAACTACCCTGGCCAGCAAGATCTCCGGATCTGTCCCCCATTGAGCATGTTTGGGACTGGATGAAGCGTCGTCTCACGCGGTCTGCACGTCCAGCACGAACGCTGGTCCAAGTGAGGCGCCAGGTGGAAATGGCATGGCAAGCCGTTCCACAGGACTACATCCAGCATCTCTACGATCGTCTCCATGGGAGAATAGCAGCCTGCATTGCTGCGAAAGGTGGATATACACTGTACCAGTGCCGACATTGTGCATGCTCTGTTGCCTGTGTCTATGTGCCTGTGGTTCTGTCAGTGTGATCATGTGATGTATCTGACCCCAGGAATGTGTCAATAAAGTTTCCCCTTCCTGGGACAATGAATTCACGGTGTTCTTATTTCAATTTCCAGGAGTGTATTTTTGAAAAGTCAGTAATAATGATACACAAATAACGAAAAAAGCTGTACTTTGAGAGGCCAGGCGACAAATTACACACTGTAAACTCAATAATTAGTGAACCACTGCACAAGACGTGGTTGAAATAGACCAGTGAAACCGCCAGTGACGTCCGTCTCATAGTGCACCTGCATCCACAACAGTTCATATCACTCTGTTGATTATCACAAACGGGAGCCAGATTCTGGTGAAGCCGGCCGCTACGACCGAGCGGTACTAGGCGTTTCAGTATGGAGCCGCGCGGCCGCTACGGTCGCAGGTTCGAATCCTGCCTCGGTCATGGATGTTTGTGATGTCCTTAGGTTAGTTAGGTTTAAGTAGTTCTAAGTCCTAGGGGACTGATGGCCTCAGATGTTGTACCATAGTGCTCAGAGCCATTTGAACCATTTTGTGATTCTGGTGAGGCACCCACAACACGTGGTCGTATGTCAGTATAGGCTAACATCGTATACACATGCGCGGGCGCGGGCACACACACACACACACACACACACACACACACACACACACTTACACACACACCATCAGCAGGTATGCCAATGCAGAGCTGTGCAGTTTCTAATTAATATAACTAACCTCTTTCGTGTTCAAACTACTTTGGTCTCGTGTAAAACGTATAAATAATGAATGCGGTTCTAGAGTTGCAATACAATAGGTAGAAGGCCATCACAGTCATCTTGGTGGCGTTTAGTGTTGTTACCTGGGTCTTTAATATATACAGGGTGGTCCATTGATAGTGACCGGGCCAAATATCTCACGAAATAAGCATCAAACGAAAAAATTACAAAGAACGAAACTCGTCTAGCTTGAAGGAGAAAACCAGATGACGCTATGGTTGGCCAGCTAGAAGGCGATGCCATAGGTCAAACGGATATCAATTACGTTTTTTTAAAATAGGAGCCCCCACTTTTTATTACATATTCGTGTAGAACGTAAAGAAATATGAATGTTTTAGTTGAACCACTTTTTTCGCTTTTTGATAGATGGCGCTGTAATAATCACAAAAGTATAAGTGCGTGGTATCACGTAATATTCCGCCAGTGTGCACGGTATTTGCTTCGTGATACATTACCCGTGTTAAAATGAACAGTTTACCAATTGCGGAAAAGGTCGATATCGTGTTGATGTATGGCTATTGTGATCAAAATGCGCAACGGGTGTGTGCCATGTATGCTGCTCGGTATCCTGGACGACATCATCCAAGTGTCCGGACCGTTCGCCGGATAGTTACGTTATTTAAAGAAACAGGAAGTGTTCAGTCACATATGAAACGTCAACCACGACCTGCAACAAATTATGATGCCCAAGTAGGTGTTTTAGCTGCTGTCGCAGCTAATCCGCACATCAGTAGCAGACAAATTGCGCGAGAATCAGGAATCTCTAAAACGTCGGTGTTGAGAATTATACATCAACATCGATTGCACCCGCACCATATTTCTATGCACCAGGAATTGCATGACGACGACTTTGAACGTCGTGTACAGTTCTGCCACTGGGCACAAGAGAAATTGCGGGACGATGACAGATTTTTTGCACGCGTTCTATTTAGCGACGAAGCGTCATTCACCAACAGCAGTAACGTAAACCGGCGTAATATGCACTATTGGGCAACGGAAAATCCAAGATGGCTGCGACAAATGGAACATCAGCGACCCTGGCGGGCTAATGCATTGTGCGGCATTATAGGAGGAAGGATGATTGGTCCCCATCTTGTCGATGGCAATCTAAATGGTGCAATGTATGCTGATTTCCTACGTAGTGCTCTACCGATGTTACTACAAGATGTTTCACTGCATGACAGAATGGCGATGTATTTCCAACATGATGGATGTCCGGCACATAGCTCGCGTGCGATTGAAGCGGTATTGAATAGCACACTTCATGACAGGTGGATTGGTCGTCGAAGCACCATACCATGGCCCGCACGTTCACCGGATTTGACGTCCCCGGATTTCTTTCTGTGGGGAAAGTTGAAGGATATTTGCAAACGTGATCCACCGACAACGCCTGACAACATGCGTCAGCGCATTGTCAATGCATATGCGAACATTACGGAAGGCGAACTACTCGCTGTTGAGTAGCGTTTCAGGTATTGCCAAATGCAGCGAGGATGACGGACATCATTTTGAGCATTTAAAGCATTAATGTGGTATTTACAGGTAATCACGCTGTAACAGCAAGCGTTCTCAGAAATGATAAGTTCACAATGGTACATGTATCACATTGAAACAACTGAAATAAAATGTTCAAACGTACCTACGTTCTGTATTTTAATTTAAAAAACCTACCTGTTACCAACTGTTCTTCTAAAATTGTGAGCCATATGTTTGTGAATAATACAGCGCTATCTGTCACGAAGTGAAAAAAGTGTCCCAACTAAAACATTCATATTTCTTTACGTACTTCACGAATATGTAATAAAAATGGGGGTTCCTATTTAAAAAAAAGCAGTTGATATGCGTTTGACCTATGGCAGCGCCATCTAACGGGCCAACCATAGCGCCATCTGGTTTCCCCCTTCAAACTAGACGAGTTTCGTTCTTTGAAGTTTTTTCGTTTGATGCTTGTTTCGTGAGATATTTGGCCCGGTCACTGTCAATGGACCACCCTGTATATAAGGGAGAGTGAACAGCGGTAGATGTTGAGTGGTCACTGTGAAGGCCATAGAGATTCTGCATACCGTGTGAGACACCATTATTAGCATGTGACAGAGTTTGAAACGGGCCTCGTGGTGTGTTTACCTTTGGCCGGCTGGTCGAATTGTGCAGTATCCTGATTTGTGAGGCATTCAAGTATAATAGTGGCCCCTTGCCGCTGGACAGCATGGGAATACGAGGCCAAGCATATAGAAATTAAGATTCGGATCGACCATGTCTGACCACCACAAGGGGAGAATCACTATACTGTGTACCAAGCACACCGTAAACACTTCAGATATGCGTCTGCCATTCGAGAACGATGGTGTGTGTACGTCAATGGCATTCGGGTCTTTCGATATCGGCTTGCGGCACACTCCTCAGTATTCACAGCCGAGCTTTTTGCCTTGTATCAGGCCACGGAGGACATCCGACAGTTCTAGGCGCTTCAGAATGGAACCGCGCGAGTGCTACGGTCGCAGGTTCGAATCCTGCCTCGGGCATGGGTGTGTGTGAGGTCCATAGGTTAGTTAGGTTAAAGTCGTTCTAAGTTCTAGGGGACTGATAACCTCAGATGTTAAGTCCCATAGTGCTCAGAGCCATTTGAACCATTTTGAACATCCGGTGGCACGGCCTTCCCAATTGTGTCCCCTGCTCAGATTCACTCAGCGCCCTCCAAAGTCTCTATGCGCTGTACACTGCTCATCCCTTAGTGCGGCGGGTCCAGGAAAACAGTCACTTGATCACTCTTGGTGGAGCCAATGACATGTTTCTGTAGGTCCCTGGTCATTTCGGTCGGCCAGGAAACGAGGCTGCTAACGCTGCTGCCAAAGCTGCAGTCTTCGTCTCTCAGCCCGCGATTACCTCTATTCCCTCCGATGATCTCTGCGTTGCCGTCTGTCAAGAGGTTGTGTCCCTTTGGCATCGCCAATGGTCCTCCCCCTTCACCGGAACAAGCTTCGGCTTATTAAGCCTCTCCCGCCACTTTGGACGACTTCCTCCCTCTCTCCGGGAGGAGATTAATTTAACTCGGCTGCGTTTTGGGGCAGTAACTTTTTAGCCATCGTCATTTGCTCAGTAGCGCTTCCCCAACACTGTGTACCCACTGTGTCCAAATTTCAACTGTCCGCCACTTCCTGCTGGAATGCCCTTCTTTTACCAATTTACGTTCCAGCTTGGGTTTGTCGTCTAATTTGTCAGCCGTTAAAGCGAATGACGGGCGGGCTGTCTGTGGTGTCACCGCCAGACACCACACTTGCTAGGTGGTAGCTTTAAATCGGCCGTGGTCCATTAGTACATGTCGGACCCGCGTGTCGCCACTGTGTGATCGCAGACCGAGCGCCACCACAAGGCAGGTCTCGAGATACGGACGAGCACTCGCCCCAGTTGTACGGACGACATTGTTAGCGACTACACTGACGAAGCATCGCTCATTAGCCGAGCAGATAGTTAGAATAGCCTTCAGCTAAGTCCATGGCTACGACCTAGCAAGGCGCCATTAGCCTTACATAGCAATTGATAATTATCGTCTAAAGCATGTCTCAACAAGAACGATGTATACAGCAAGGATGGATTAAAGTTAAGTATTCCCAAAGCAACGTACTTTTCTTTATAACATTCATTGAGCGTCCTGTTTCAGACTTCACGATATTCTGCGTGGGCTTATAGCGTGAATATCGGCCCCCTCAAAATAACACTGTGTCGGCACTTCTGTCGACACATCACTGTCGACCACGTTTTAATTTTTATCCGCCGAAGCAATGTGCGAAGGCCATTTAATATTTAGTTTTGGACCACCATTTTTGTACGGTGTGTTTATCTTTTAGCTCTTTTGCCATGTGCCTTTTAGCTGTCTCATATTCTGTCCACAGGGACTGACATATAGTCATTTCCCTCGTCTCTGTGTTTGTATTCTATAGTTTTGACTTGGGCGCTTATGACCCCAGTTGTATTTTGCGCCCTAAAACCAAACAAACAAACAATTCGAGAGCAGTTAATGTATTTGCAAATTCTGGGTCATTTCGCACCATTGGTCGAAAACTATCTTCCATGCTAGGGAGTTAGCGTCTCATGCATGGAAACGGTTAAAACAAACAGCTGCGTTTGGAGTGGAGTCGTGCCCAGAAATGGTGAATGGCATCGCATTGTGTCCAGCGATGAATCGCGGTTCTGTACTACCCCAAAAACCCCTCGTATGCTGGCGAGCTATAGTGACGTCCCATTCTTCCAAAATTGCACAGTGGTGTTATTCCTGTCGTGATGGTAGGCATTGGGTGTGACTTCAGGTCTGACTGAGGGAACTCTGAAGGCAAAACGGCACGTCACAGGCATAGGCTACTTCTAATGCGACAGAATCGCAGTGCTGTTGTTCAGTTGGACATTGCTCGTTCACGGGTACCAAATGGCTCTACGAACTTTCTGCATGATGCTGAGGTATTCCCGTTGCCAGCAAGGTTCCCAGATCTGTCCCCAGGTGTGGTGCCAGCTTGAACGCCAACTCCATCCCACAATCAGTATCCAGGATATCAAGGAAGAGTTCAATAGTTGTTTGCCAACTTGCCTCAGGGGAGGATACAAGGGTTTTGTGACACACATCCCAACCCAAACGGATATCGAGGACCAGTTACAACAGTTTTTTGCTGGCTTGCCTCAGGAGAGGCTACAACTGTTACATGGCACGAATCCTAACCGAAACAGTGCATGCAGCCAGAACAGGGAAGGTGAAACGACACAGTGATAAGCAGCTTCATGCTGCCAAATTATTTGTAAATCTGAGTCGATAATAACTCTCCATCCGAACAGGCCTTGGAATACCCAACGGTATCGGTACCGACCGGCCGCCGTGTCATCCTTTCAGCCGAACGCTGTCACTGGATGTGGATACGGAGGGGCATATGGCCAGCACAACGCTCTACCTGCCGTTGTCAGTTTTCGTGACCGGAGCTGCTACTTCTTAGTCAAATAGCTCCTCAGTTTGCCTCACAAGGGCTGAGTGCACCGCGCTTGCCAACAGCGCTCTGCAGACCGGACGGTCACCCATCCAAGTGCTAGTCCAGCCCAACAGCGCTTAACTTCGGTGATCTGACGGGAACCGGTGTTACCACTGCGGCAAGGCCGTTGGCGAGTCGATAATATAACCACTGAAAAACATCCCAGACTCTCTCAACCCGTGATCCTTTACTTCATTTCCATATTTCATTCTGGGCATTTCACATTTCTTTTGTTAAAAGAATCTACAGTTTAATTCATAGCCTGACAAATGTTTCTAGGTTATTAAACAGACTAGAACCACAAGCAGATCCGGAAACAGGGGAATATCAGGCAGATTTCAGAAGAGGGAGGTCAGGCATAGATCAGATTTGGAACTTGAGAACACTTTTGAAAGTCAGACACACAAGAAACACTGTAGTTACCTTTGTTGACTTTAAAAAAGCATACGACTCCATAGACCGACAAACGCTCTTTAACATACTGGAAGAATATGGCATCGACAGAAAAACCAGGGCAATTATACAACAGACGCTCACAGACACCACCTCGAAGATTAAGTTCATGGGAGAAATTTTGGAACCTTTCCAGTTACACACAGGTGTCCGACAAGGAGATGGGCTTTCATCAGTCATGTTTAACGTAGTCTTAGACAAAATTGTCAAACCATGGAAAGAACAAGTTAAAGGAAAACAGCTAGGAAGAACACGTGAAACAAGAGCAATCATAAAATGTACGGCATTTGCAGATGGCATAGCCATACTTAGTAATAACACACACGAGGCAAAGGAAGCACTTGAACACCTACATGAATAGTTACCAAAACAGGTCTACAGATATCGTATGAGAAGACTCAATACATGGAACGACAAACCAACAATGTACACGTCATGGAAACGATGTATGGATCCTTAAAAAGAGTCGAAAAATTTTAATATTTAGGGGAATACACACAAATAGGAGGATCAAACAAGGCATCGAACACAGAACGAATAGAAAGACTCCAAAAGCATACAAACTCACATGGTCACATTATAATCAGAAAAGCATATCAAAACAGGCCAAAATTAGACACTACAAAACAGTTGTATTACCGGAAGCACTATATGCGTCCGAAATGACCATAATTGGAGCATCAGGCATTATAGAGACATAAAAAATAGAACGCAAAATTCTCAGGAAAATAGTCGCATCAATATACAAAGATGGCATATGGATGAAAATACCTACCAATGAGCTATACCAACACACTGACAGACTCACAAACACGATCAGAAATCGCAGACTAAAACTCTATGGACACATACAGAGAATGGACAACATCAGACTTACAAAGAGAATCTTTGATGAAGTAAAGCATTCAAGCCCTAAAACAAATTGGTATCATGAAATAGAGGAAGACATTAAGGATCAACAAACAAATGATAAGAGACAGATAGAAATTCAGGAACAAAATTAGGAACGCAAAATTTATGGTAAATGAGAAGAGGAGGACAGGAGCATTACGGACGGAACAAAGGAAACAAGAGCATAGTCAGAGGATGAAGAGATTTTGGGAATAGAAAAAGAAGAAACGAAAGAAGTGAAAATTGTGTCATCATGAGATATTTGACTTCAAACACTGTCCATAAGGGCAAAACTGATATGAATGGATTTGTAGGTTTGTCGGTCTCTCCCACCATCGAATAAAAAAGGAATGAGGAATTTCACTGTCTGCATAACTTTGTCATTTCTGTCTCAAGTAAACTCGTTTACAGAATGTTGTAAAAATATCCGTACTATAGAAACAAACCAGCAGTTTCAGGCTGAAAGTAGATAGTAAAAGCCGTTAAACTCACCCGAAAAACTAAGAAACACTTTTCTAGATTAATGGTTAGTGTGATTTGGAAATCATTGCGTATGCCTCACATAGTCTCCTACCACTCCATGTTGACGGGTTTCACCCTCACCCAACCTCCCAGCTCGTCCGCGTTGACCGGCCGCAGCAGTACCGGTAAACACGTAGTGTAGGCAGCTACACCCCACGACGCTATAATGGCATTACATGAAAAGTCTAAAATAACTGCAAAGAAAAGCATCGGCGCACTCCAAGTTATCTTCTGGTAAAGAGACAATTAAAATGACCAATACAAAAGTGTCACGCCTGCTGTGATTCGAATCATGGAATTTTTAGAGGCTCTTTTCCTTTGACAGAGTAGAGCGACATAGGGCGGCACCGCTTCCCAACTGGGACCCTCTTCCAGCGTTTACTAAGTCCCCTCCCCACCACCTCATTAATCAGCGCCGCACCGCAGCGAACGGGGAAAGGGCTGGCCGTGATGGAGGTCACAGATAAATCAGTCGCACCCAGGCGACGCCAAGCCAGATTCATACTGCCGAGGGTGGTGGCAGACATCGGAGGTTAATCATCAGTTTCAGATCGGCCAGAGAAGTATTGCTACAAGGAGCAGGCGAGGCTATACGGAGCATCTTTTTATTTCTACTACCCACTACAGCCTTCGCGACGAAGGGCTGCCAGGGTTTTTAATTACGGATCGGTCGGCAAAGAGAGTGATGAGTCAGATGTCCTGAAGCGGAGACTCGCAATAAACTTTTGAAAGTCGAAGCCACCTCAGGAAGTGGCCACCGGGATCGGTGCTCGTCTTGAATGAGTCAACCAGTATTGTGGCTGAGAAAGAGGATATAAGGGGAGGGGGGGGGGGGGGAGGTGTCAACTGGCAGCCACCACACGAGGCATTGAGTACACACTTATGATTCCTTATGATTCGAGTCCAGTGTTACAATAGCTCTTCAGTCTCTCTAGGCACTTTGTCATCCGGTATTAAGATCAAAATCAGCAGCACACGGAGAAACTGCTCGTTATACGAGGAATGCTATTAATTAATTGCTATTTTGTTACCCGGTACTTTGTGAAGGCATTGATAATTACGCATATAAATTTTTTTTTCGTGATTTTCTTTAGATTTCTATTCTTTTTCTTTTGTTCATATGGACATTTCTAATTGTGATTATGTAACATTCTACTGTGGTTTTTAAATGTAGAGATACAATTCTGATTATTTCGTTTGCCAACGGATAAATATGTTTCTTGCTTTGTACCTGTGGTAAAGTTTGTAAAGTTCTCTTTTGGAATATTATTAATTGTGAAAAATCCAGTCAATAACATTTATAAAGATTTATGTAATTTACGATAATGATATAACATCTATAGACAGGGGACAGCGATAGTGATATCGATAGTCGAAAGGTGATTGTGTAGTAGAGGGGATGGTGGATGGTGTGTCTGTGAAGCGTGCGCGGAAAAATAGTACTGTGTTTTATGAAAAGCATACGTAATTGTATGGACAGTGATACCGAACTATCAGATTGTTAATTCTCGTTAGCACTGCGGTATGTAATGCCATCGCCAGCGAACTTTAAGGGCAAATAAACCGGACTGTCAAAGTGCCGCTAATAATACTTTGTTGTGGCCGACGAGAACAGTGCTTTTATGCGAATGAACTTTGCTGGTATTGGTTTTGGGTGGTGGAACAGTTGTCTATTACATTTTATCAAGTCGCGAGAGTGAAGACTTTAACTAACTGTGCAATATAAATGACTTTCAGGGACGTTGTCGAAGTTTGAAATGCGAGAACAGAGTGGACATTGTTTACGGTGTGCTTCACACACAAGAACAATTCCATGAACTGTGAATTTGTGGCTAAGACTATATGAATGTGACGAACTATGTAATTATGGGCGATAGCGTCACGGACAGTGCATAAAGTGTAAAAACGAGCGATGTCTACGTAATGTACTTTGAAAGAGAGGACTTGTCAACAACGGTCGTATACTGGCGTCTTGGGGTTTGTTAATCACCACGGGGTTAATGATACAGCTGTGCTGAAACTTTATTTGCGTTTCGCCGGAGAAGATTAACCAGCATGTAACAACAACAACAGTACATGTAATAATTTTTTCTTCTGGTTTTCGATAAATTAGTGTAAGCGATGTTCTGATTTCATTTCTTTTTTCTTTTCATGTCATTATGTTAAAGAAACTGTAAACAATTTTCGATGTGAATATTAATGTTTATGTCAAATTGCAAGCAATATTATAACAAAATGGAAATGTAAGAAATGTTGAAACTGTTGTAAGATGTTAAAGTTGTAATTGTGCGCCTGGTCCATACGTAGGCAATGTATTAAGATATGTAGAATGCAAAACCTTTGGTGAATACCCTGTCAGTAGGGGAGCGGTAAAAGGTGCATGGCAGGCGAGCGCGGGAAAATGCACGCGGGCACTGCACGGCACAACGGGCTCAGCAGTAGTAGTCGGAGTTGGGCATCGGTCTGAGTAACACGTTCTGGATCGAGGAGGCTCTCTTGGAAAACGTGATTTCGTTGAGCCTCGGATGTGCCACTTCCGACGCCTATACAGCATGGCAGTATTCCATTGGCACTCAATGGAAAAAATATTGCGACGCTATGAAGAAGTAAAGTGCCGATACATCAAGAGCCATAGCTGTGCTTGTATGTGTGCTCTGCGCCTCGTCATCTCGCCGCCCGCCAACCGCCGCTTCGATACGAACAGGTTGAAACTTTTAGTACTGTATTCGTGTGGACCAGTGTTACTTTTCTTCCTAACTGTTCAATAACAACTTAACTTTTACCAGAACTGTCCTATCATTTAATTATCCTCACCACTAACCTAGACAGGGTCCTTTCCACATGTTGTGCAATCCGAGTGTCCCGAGATGAAGAATTAAAATTTATGTTAATAATAATTACCTGCAGACCTAGCTATGTTAGAATGATGTTTAAAGAACTTTGTTGTTAATGAAATAATAGATAAATAATATAGGTCTGACAAAGTTGGAAGATAATGTTGAAATTGGTTTAGTAATGAAGTTTAATTAATTTGAGACAAAAATAATGGTAGTTAAATGAGCAGGAAATATGATAAAAAGAGTAGTAATTCATATATTGGAAATCTTGAGTGCTTAATGCTTTCAATAGTTAATAGTTTCAATACAGTGCTCATAACAGTTTCAGGGTCCCCCCCCCCTTTTTCTTTTCTATTCATTTAAATTCTGAAGTGTACTGAACTGATTTGACCAGCAAAGTTAAAGTCAATATGAAACCAAAATTTATTAGTGTTTTTACCTTTCTCAAAATTGATATTGTATGTGTGTTTCGAAAGTGGTATTTCTAGGGTAACCTATGCCTGATCTTAATCACATCAATAGACAGTACGAAGTTTGTAGTAAACATTATAGTGTATTGTTGTGTATTTATGGCTTGTCCATATTAGTACAGAAAGTGAAATCATTAGTTCAGTAAATTTTCTTGTTCTAAAATTTACCATAGTATGCGGTGTTATTACGTGTTGTTTTGTATGAACGTACATCAAGTTGTACTGGGAAGAAACTCAGTTAATGCCTAATTAGGCTGGCGACCATATTATTAATAATTTGGTAGCATCTGATGTGTTGTTTCTTGTCCGTCCTAACGTGTAGTTGCACTTCAGACTTGCTTGACGTATCATTGTTGTTACTGAGTGGGTGAAAGTCTGATTTTGCCTCCATTCAGGTACACGCGGTCAACATATATACCAAAATCCTTTCTTATAAGGTGAAGCCCTTTAACTTACCATAGTACAGGCTTTAATAAGTATCGTGCGCAGTAGCGAAGTGTTACAAGCGGAACTGCCTGTATCCTGCTCTCATCATCGTAAGCCGCCGACATCGTGCTGCCCAACGCAACGCTTCATATGCAACAAAAAGTTAAGAGATTTCGCCGAACGCTATCCCCTGGCCTAGAAACTTTCTTTCTCTATTAAAAGTAGAAGAATTACAGACTCTATTCAAATAAATTCTTTGTTTAGTTTATGTTTGCTTTCTGCTAACGAAAATAAAATTACAATCAGTGAATTAAAAGTTGCCTGGTAGTTATTGTTGAAACACCAGTAAATATAAACTTCTTCCTCTCATTAGAAATAATTTTCCATGCATGTCATAATAATTGTAGTTGTTTTATGTAGTTTTATGTATTGTTGTGAGACTAGAATTTTACGCGTGGTCTAAGGGTAGTAGTCGGCTCTCAGCCGTGCTAGCGTGCGGAGCTGCTCCGCGCGCCGTGTGACGCTCCGCTCTCAGCGGTGTTTACTTCCGCGTCGCGGTGTTGGTGTCTCTCGAGTCCAGTACTAACGTACACCATGGCGCACTCGTACCGCCGTGCAACGATCAAAGTAACGTTTCCGGCCGAACATCCGCGACCCAGAGCTTTCGAAGTCGAACAGTTCCTACGTGAGGATCTACGTTTGAACCCTCAGGACGTAATCGGCATACATTTTTCCATCACTGGAAGTGTTGTCTACATCAAGATGTCGACGGAGGAAATTTGCACTGACATAATTCACCGTCATGCCACCGGACTGAAATTTAAACACTCTGATGGACATATGGGTTCTGTGACGGTCGCCCATGCTGGATTCGGTCTCCGGACATTGCGGGTATTTGAGCTCCCGTTCGAGGTGCCTCAGGATGTGGTCATTGCCGCTTTCCAACCATATGGCACCGTCTTGGGTCACGTCACGGAGAAGTGGCAAACATTTACGACCTACCCCGTATTAAATGGTGTCCGGCAAATAAAAATTGAGCTGACGAAACATGTCCCATCGTACCTGCTGATGGCGGTGTGAGGGCCATCGTCATGTATGATGGACAGCCACGAACGTGCGTAGGATGTGGCCAGGAGGGACATGTACGTTCCGAATGCTTACACCGCCGTTTAATACAGACACCGTTACGTGAAGAGACCCAGGCTTCGACGGTCACGTCCTTACCCATCACCTACGCCAAGGTTGCACAGGACCCCGTCGTACCAATCTCGATTGCGCCAGCAGCATCGTCAACGCCACCCGCCGCAGCACAACGCGCCGAGGACACAAGCACGGCGTCGCCTCCAGTGCTCGCTTCAGGACCGTCCGGTTTGCAGACCGAAACTGATGTTCCTGTTGGAACCATGGACGTCGACCTCGGTGTCGTGCCGACGTCTGCCTTTGTCCAGACGGGTTCGGCGTCAGACGACGGGCGACCACATTCTGATTCAGAAGGCCACATCAGAAAACAGCGGTCGCCTTGCAAACACAGGAAACGACGACGAACGCCTTCCGATGACGCCCTTTCTCAGATGGCCCCACGAGATGTCGACCTGATGTCTGACGGTGATCTCCCACATTGCGTCCAGTCACGCGAGGTGGCAGCAACAGGCGCCCCTCCTGTGATGCCCACTCCCCCAGCCAGGGACGTGTCCTCGCCGTTGTCAACGAATGATGAAGGCGGTCCCCCTGCCACTCATGTTGCGGAATCCACAACACACGTTCCGGAAGTACGTGACCGTCACATGTCCACGTCGTCAACTTCCTGGGCCGATGACGTTGAAGAAGAAGTGGAACAGACTGCCAGCGTGTCTGCACAGGGGTCCACCTCGGCGACACTGGGGCTGGCGCCCAGCCAGTAATTATCACTACGGCGTGACCACCGGCGGGTCTCCACCTGCCGGCTACATCTAACGCACGTTCTGCAAATACTGAGGGTGGCCGTACACAGCAATATCGTATCGCCACGATGAATTTGGCCACCATTCGTGCCCCCCATAAACTGGCCATGTTCAGAGACACTACTTACTCTGCGGATGTGGATATAGCACTCTTACAACAGGTGTTTGTGGCTGACTTCCTAGTTCCCACCGGATACAACGCCCATGTTTCCCCCGCATCCGATACCGGTAGCGGCGTCGCCATCCTGCTACGCGACGGACTCCCTGCAGAGGACGTCATCTACCTCCCCACTGCGCGAGGTATGGCCCTCACACTGTTCGGCGTGCGTATTATTAATATCTACGCTCCGTCCGGCACTGGCCGCCGTCATGACCGACAAACTTTTTTTGCCGAAAGCGTCACACCCCTCTTCACCGGTCCGCAGGACGATATGGTACTCGGTGGGGATTTTAACTCGACACAAGAGCCCGCGGACCAACTCCCGCGACATTCCCCTTGTGCATCTCTCTCAGTGGTCATCGACCGTCTCCGACTTGTTGACACATGGAAGAAGCTCCACGGAATTCAACCGGGCTATACATTCTACACCTCTCACTCGTCAAGCCGCATAGATCGCATCTACGTTACCCGCTCCATTGCTGATGGCACACGTCATGCGGAAGTCTGGCCCTTGGCCTTTTCAGACCATGATGCGTACATCTGTGACGACACTCTCGCCCGACAGCAAGTGTTGCATAGTCGTGGTCTGTGGAAACTCAATGTCGCTCACCTGACCTCCTCAGACTGTCGCCGTATGGTCGAAGAAGCGTGGGCACGCTGCCACCATCGTCGAGAAGCCTATAACTCCACCTTATCATGGTGGCTCTCCTATGCAAAGCCGACCCTCAGGAAGACTCTGATGAGTTATGGGAAGGAATTAAAGGCGTGGCAAACTAATACCCTGCACTTCTACTACACCATTCTACGTGACTGTACGACGATGCCTTTCTCGCCAGCCCGGCAGTCGATGGTCCATCGCACGAAGGCGCAGATCTCCTTGATGCGGCGTAACTTGGAAGGCACTGTAGTCCGTTCTCGAGCTTCTAATCGAATCCCTCAAGAACGTCCGTCGATGGACCACCTCCTTCAGGAAAGACAACGACGACGACGAGCTCTGATCCAAGTCCTCACTGATGTGGAAGGGCGCCGGCACGACACCCAACAAAGCATCGGTCGTGCTCTTAATGCTCATTTTGCCGGGCTCTACGCAGCCGTACCGCATTCTGCAGCACTGGTCACAGAAGTCGCTCAGCTTACTACGAACACTCTTCCGGAGGATGCAGTGCATGACCTCCAAGACGACGTAACCAAGGATGAAGTGGTAGACGCTATCAAGGCGGGTTCCGATAACAGATCTCCTGGACCTGACGGTATACCCATCGAATTTTACAAAAGTTTTCACTATTTGTTGGCGTCCACGTGGACGGCAATCGCACAAGAGCTGATGTCACCGATGACAGTGGTCCCGAGCGCCTTTCTAGAAGGAATTATTATCCCCGTACATAAACCGCGCGGGTTATCGAGGGTCCAGGACTATCGACCAATTACTTTGCTCAACAGCGACATGAAAATATTCACACGGCTACTGGCATCGCGACTCAAGAAGGTCGCACGTTACGTCACATCCTGCGACCAGACTTCCCTAGGAGGCGACAACAACATCCGTACGGCCATTTGCCGTTACAGAGACATGATAGCATTAGCGCATCATCAGCGTCTCCCTGGCGCCTTGGCTTTACTGGACTTTAGCCAGGCCTTCGACCGTGTTGACCACTTCTATTTACGGACAGTTCTTCAGCATATGGGTTTTCCTGGCGGTATTGTCACAGTGGTTACGCGCCTGTTGAGTAATGCAACCTCTAAAATCATGTACAATGGTCGTTTTATACCGTCCCTGGTCATCGCACGATCTGTACGACAAGGATGCCCTCTTTCCACGATTTTGTATGCTTTCGCCTTGGAACCCCTGCTCCAGGGCATGCGCCAAAGTTTGGAAGGCATGGCTGTGCAAGGCCACTGTTTTTGTTGTACAGCCTACGCAGACGACATAGTACTATATCTACGCAGTGAAGATGAAGTACGAGCAGCACTGACATGGGTGGCGACTTACGGCGAAGCGTCGGGGAGCTGCCTCAACGTGTCAAAATCCAAGGTCCTGCTCATTGGTGAGGGCTTGCCGGAGAGATGCGCTGCCCCCCTTAGTGTCGCCGCCACCATACGGTGTCTTGGACTTGATTTCACAGCAGACCTGCGCCGCTCAGCGGCTATCAATGGTAGACGCTTGCTACAGACAATCAGAGCAAATCTCGCAGATCACCGGCTACGAGCTCTCGACGTTATCCAACGCGCGCAATACGTGAACATGTATCATGCTTCCCGTATACCACACGTGGCTCAAGTACTACCAGTCCCAAATCTCCTGGCGCGACGACTGTTGATGGCTTTCGGCTCCTTCGTCAGCTCGGGGATGTTATTCAAGGTGCAGTATGAATCCCTTGCACTGCCACGAGATCGTGGCGGGGTGGGACTCATCCACGTGCCGACTCATGTCAAGGCACTATACGTCAGCTCCCAACTCAAACTTTGGCATCGTTGCCCGCAGAGCCTTACTAGCCTCCTGCTTCACAACTTTGCACCGGCCTCCTTGTCCGCCCCAGTACTGATATCGACCATTCCAACCCCTTTTATTACATCCAACGATTTTTCCTGGAGTTCAGTTATATCTACCGGTCCTTACCACTTCCACGTTTGTACCTGACGAAAACAGTCTCCGAATTGTTACAACAGTGCCGCCCGTCCAACCCCATCGAACGTAAGTATCCACAGTACGTGTGGCGACGCATATGGAAAGCGATCCATGCGCGTTTTCTCGAATCAGACGTTCAATCAGCGTGGTACATCACCGTGAATGGCAAACAAGTTAACCGAGATCGTCTGCACCGCATCCATCTCGCCGATTCATCCCTCTGCACCCACTGTGGCGTGGATGACACGGATGTCCACCGGTTCCACTGTGGCACAGCGCTAGACGTCTGGACACTTGCGCGGCGAATTTTGGCGTTTCTTACTCGCCAGACACCGGCTCAGATCGACGTCCACATGCTTTTGTACCCCGATAAGACTTTCTACCCCTCCGCCCAAACTAACTCTGTGAATTGGACCTGTGGCCACACGATCCGCTATCTTTTTACTTCTGGCGACAAGTCTACGCTAGGATATTGGACTTATCTCAACGAACGACACTGCGTCCTGATACGCAACCCACGCTACAAAAAATATTTTTCCAATTTCTTACGGAGCACTTTCGATGACCCACCTAGTAGCTGGAACGTCCAAGCCCCGAGAAACTGAAAACTTTATAAACCGAACCGAACTGACTAGATCTGCTGCCCAGAACCCACGCTTACGCCATGAGAAGACACGTTTGGACGAGCTGACATGCTGTAGGCGGATACACTTCAGGAGCTCCTGTAAGAACTGGACTTTAACTACAAGTCGCACGACGACTTAAAAAGCTTTTCCTTATTTATTCTCATAATTTGTTCTTAAAGGAAAAAGAAATTTGATTTGGCTTTGAGAAACTTTTTTTGTTCCAAAAGATTGCTTCTTCGCCAACAAGACGAAGGAGACTCATTTTTGTTTACTGGACGGAGAAACCAGTAGAATTGAAGTCTTTGTTTTCTTTTGAAAAAAAAAAAAAATTGTTCCAAAAGATTGCTTCTTCGCCACCAAGACGAAGGAGACTCATTTTTGTTTACTGGACGGAGAAACCAGTAGAATTGGAGTCTTTGTTTTCTTTTGGTAAAAAAAAAAAAAAAAAAAAAAAAAAAAAAAAAAAAAAAAAAAACAAAGAAGGTCGCCGGATCGATTATCGCGCCATGCTACCTTTTTTTTAGTATTTGTATTTTGTAATTCAACGATTATGCATATAATAAGTTGCTGAAAGTCGTTTGTCGTGGAAAAACTGGCGACTTCGAACATCATTATGTTTTCCGCAAACAAAGTTGTATTTCAGAAAAAAAAAAAGAATAAAAAAAAGGGGGTAGCGTCTTTCATTCATAATCAAAACGTCTTCGGTCCCGGGTTCAATCCCCGCCACTGCCTAAATTTTGATAAATAATCAGCATTGGCGGCTGAAGACTTCCGGCATAAGAAGTCAGCCTCATTCTGCCAACGGCCTTGTCAAAGAGGGCGGAGAAGCGGATAGAGGTTCAGGGCACTCTCTTGTCCTAGGGGTGGGAAATTGCCCCTAAAGCCGGAAGAATCAGCAATGATCAACGACATGAGGATGCAGAAGGCAATGGAAACCGCTGCATTAAAGACACGTAACGTGTATCCACAGGACATGTGGCCTGTAGTTGAAGAAGTGTCATGATGATCTCTCCATTGGCAAAAGATTCCGGAATAGTCCCCCATTCGGATCTCTGGGAGGGGACTCCCAAGGGGGAGGTTACCATGAGAAAAATATTGAATAATCAACGAAAGGATTACGTTCTACGAGTCGGGGCGTGGAATGTCAGAAGCTTGAACGTGGTAGGGAAACTAGAAAATCTGAAAAGGAAAATGCAAAGGCTCAATCTAGATATAGTAGGGGTCAGTGAAGTGAAGTGGAAGGAAGACAAGGATTTCTGGTCAGATGAGTATCGGGTAATATCAACAGTAGCAGAAAATGGTATAACAGGTGTAGGATTCGTTATGAATAGGAAGGTAGGGCAGAGGGTGTGTTACTGTGAACAGTTCAGTGACCGGGTTGTTCTAATCAGAATCGGCAGCAGACCAACACCGACAACGATAGTTCAGGTATACATGCCGACGTCGCAAGCTGAAGATGAACAGATAGAGAAAGTGTATGAGGATATTGAAAGGGTAATGCAGTATGTAAAGGGGGACGAAGATCTCATAGTCATGGGCGACTGGAATGCAGTTGTAGAGGAAGGAGTAGAAGAAAAGGTCACAGGAGAATGTGGGCTTGGGACAAGGAATGAAAGAGGAGAAAGACTAATTGAGTTCTGTAACAAGTTTCAGCTAGTAATAGCGAATACCCTGTTCAAGAATCACAAGAGGAAGAGGTATACTGGGAAAAGGCCGGGAGATGCGGGAAGATGTCCATTAGATTACATCATGGTCAGACAGAGATTCCGAAATCAGATACTGGATTGTAAGGCGTACCCAGGAGCAGATATAGACTCAGATTATAGTAGTGATGAAGAGTAGGCTGAAGTTCAAGACATTAGTCAGGAAGAACCAATACGCAAAGAAGTGGGATATGGAAGTATTAAGGAGTGACGAGATACGTTTGAAGTTCTCTAACGCTATAGATACAGCAACAAGTAATAGCGCAGTAAGCAGTACAGTTGAAGAGGAATGGACATCTCTAAAAAGGGCCATCACAGAAGTTGGGAAGGAAAACATAGGTACAAAGAAGGTAGCTGCGAAGAAACCATGGGTAACAGAAGAAATACTTCAGTTCATTGATGAAAGGAGGAAGTACGAACATGTTCCGGGAAAATCAGGAATACAGAAATACAAGTCGCTGAGGAATGAAAGAAATAGGAAGTGTAGGGAAGCTAAGACGAAATGGCTGCAGGAAAAATGTGAAGACATCGAAAAAGATATGATAGTCGGAAGGACAGACTCAGCATACAGGAAAGTCAAAACAACCTTTGGTGACATTAAAAGCAACGGTGGTAACATTAAGAGTGCAACGGGAATTCCACTGGTAAATGCAGAGGAGAGAGCAGATAGGTGGAAAGAATACATTGAAAGCCTCTATGAGGGTGAAGATTTGTCTGATGTGATAGAAGAAGAAACAGGAGTCGATTTAGAAGAGATAGGGGATCCAGTATTAGAATCGGAATTTAAAAGAGCTTTGGAGGACTTGCGGTCAAATAAGGCAGAAGGGATTGATAACATTCCATCAGAATTTCTAAAATCATTGGGGGAAGTGGCAACAAAACGACTATTCACGTTGGTGTGTAGAATATATGAGTCTGGCGATATACCATCTGACTTTCGGAAAAGCATCATCCACACAACTCCGAAGACGGCAAGAGCTGACAAGTGCGAGAATTATCGCACAATCAGCTTAACAGCTCATGCATCGAAGCTGCTTACAAGAATAATATACAGAAGAATAGGAAAGAAAATTGAGAATGCGCTAGGTGACGATCAGTTTGGCTTTAGGAAAGGTAAAGGGACGAGAGAGGCAATTCTGACGTTACGGCTAATAATGGAAGCAAGGCTAAAGAAAAACCAAGACACTTTCATAGGATTTGTCGACCTGGAAAAAGCGTTCGACAATATAAAATGGTGCAAGCTGTTCGAGATTCTGAAAAAAGTAGGGGTAAGCTATAGGGAGAGACGGGTCATATACAATATGTACAACAACCAAGAGGGAATAATAAGAGTGGACGATCAAGAACGAAGTGCTCGTATTAAGAAGGGTGTAAGACAAGGCTGTAGCCTTTCGCCCCTCCTCTTCAATCTGTACATCGAGGAAGCAATGATGGAAATAAAAGAAAGGTTCAGGAGTGGAATTAAAATACAAGGTGGAAGGATATCAATGATACGATTCGCTGATGACATTGCTATCCTGAATGAAAGTGAAGAAGAATTAAATGATATGCTGAACGGAATGAACAGTCTAATGAGTACACAGTATGGTTTGAGAGTAAATCGGAGCCGGCCGCGGTGGTCGTGCGGTTCTAGGCGCTCCAGTCCGGAGCCGCGCTGCTGCTACGGTCGCAGGTTCGAATCCTGCCTCGGGCATGGATGTGTGTGATGTCCTTAGGTTAGTTAGGTTTAATTAGTTCTAAGTTCTAGGGGACTGATGACCACAGCAGTTGAGTCCCATAGTGCTCAGAGCCATTTGAACCATTTTTGAGTAAATCGGAGAAAGACGAAGGTAATGAGAAGTAGTAGAAATGAGAACAGCGAGGAACTTAACATCAGGATTGATGGTCACGAAGTCAATGAAGTTAAGGAATTCTGCTACCTAGGTAGTAAAATAACCAATGACGGACGGAGCAAGGAGGACATCAAAAGCAGACTCGCTATGGCAAAAAAGGCATTTCTGGCCAAGAGAAGTCTACTAATATCAAATACCGGCCTTATTTTGAGGAAGAAATTTCTGAGGATGTACGTCTGGAGTACAGCATTGTATGGTAGTGAAACATGGACTGTGGGAAAACCGGAACAGAAGAGAATCGAAGCATCTGAGATGTGGTGCTATAGACGAATGTTGAAAATTAGGTGCACTGATAAGGTAAGGAATGAGGAGGTTCTACGCAGAATCGGAGAGGAAAGGAATATGTGGAAAACACTGATAAGGAGAAGGGACAGGATGATAGGATATCTGCTAAGACATGAGGGAATGACTTCCATGGTACTAGAGGGAGCTGTAGAGGGCAAAAACTGTAGAGGAAGACAGAGATTGGAATACGTCAAGCAAATAATTGAGGACTTAGCTTGCAAGTGCTACTGTGAGATGAAGAGGTTAGCACAGGAAAGGAATTCGTGGCGGGTCGCATCAAACCAGTCAGTAGACTGATGACCAAAAAAATAAAAATGAGACTAGATATATGACAGTGACTAATAAGACTATTTTGTCGCGAAATATGGCGTCGCGCGAAAATTACGGCGACCGCCATAATTGCTTGCGTTCTGACCAATAACGTAAAAGCTGCTGTTCCCGCATTGGTGCATTTCCTGACGTGAGCCTGAATTATAAATGTCAGCTGTCCAGTCACGTAGGGACTGTTTACCCAGTTATAAAAGTTTTTGATATTGTATTGCTACGAGTCGTAGTATGAAGAGACACTGGTTATACTCAAAAGTGAGAAGATGTATGGTGAACCCCCCCCCCCCCCAATGTTCATGCAATTATTAACAGTATTGTGTGTGATTCGTGAAATTTTGTTACTTTTTCTAATTTCTTTCATATATGGTCTTAGATGTCTTTGATGTTTCAGAGAGTATATACACAATTTTGTCGGTTCAGGTTAATTTCAGAGCAGTGTCTCGTGAATATTAGAGTTTTTATTTCATAAACGAAGTGGGATCGTGACCAATTGAGAAGTATAACAAAGACTGTGGTTTTCCAACTAGAATTTTGTATGACTTCACAGTTCAGATTTTGATAATTATTTTTCCTGTGGGTTGAGGTCATCACAACTTGCATGGGGTCCAGCAGCGCACTAAAATAGCCGCGCCACAGTATCATAGTCGCTAGAAGAGTCAAAACGGCGCAGACCACTGGTTATGTAGAGTGTCTTGCCGTAACTCTTAATCTGTATTAGAAGAGGAACAAAGCAGTAGCAATAGGTACTGAGTTTCTGAATGTGTACGGTAAAAATACATCATTCTATGACACAGTGGTTGGCTAATGTAGACGGGTCCAGTGTGGTTAAGTAAATGTGAATGACGATGAACAAATTCGCGTACCATCCCTCTGTGAAGAGATAACTCATCTGTATATACATGGTTACTCTTCAGTTCGCAGTGAAGCGTCTGGCAGAGGGTTCATCCTACCGTTCCACTCTCGATAGGCGCATGTGAAAAACGTGCACTTAAATCTTTCTGTTCGAACTCTAACTCCTCTTATTTTACGATGATGATAATTTCTCCATATGAAGTTGGACCCCAACACAATATTTTCGCAACCGGAGGTTAATGTTGGTGGTTGAAATTCTACGAGAAGAAACTGCCGCAACAAATGGTTGCCACTCCAAGTCACTTGCAATATATGTGGCTCTCCTCCTATTTCGCGATAGTACAAAACGAGATGATCTCCATTGAAATTTTTCGATGTTCTCCGTCAGTCACACTGACGCTGGTTCCACGCCGCGCAGCATTACTCGAGAGGAGAGTGGACAAGCGTGGTGTAAGCTGTCTCCGTAGTAAACTTGTTACGTTCTCTAGGTGTTTTGACAATAAATCGCAGTCTTTTTTTGCCTTCTCCACAATGTTATCTGTGTGATCCTTCCACTTTAATCGTAATCCGTAAGCACTTAGTTGGATTTATAGCTTGTAGATTTACGTGATTTATCGTATTACCGGAATTTCGCAGACTTATTTTAGTACTCATGTGTATGACTGCACACTTTTCATTATTTAGGGTCAGTTTCCATAGTTCTATAACGACAGAATGCAGTGGGAATCGGTGAATATAGACACATGATGAATAATCACAGGACAGATGGCTTGTAACGGAGGAATAATCAATAAAAGAACAACGTTCTAGGAGACGGAGCGTGTAATAATAGTAATATGAATGTGGTGAAGAAGCAAGAACTCAATCTATGTACCGAAGAAGCCATTACAGAAATAAAGTGAAGCTTTATGAGTTAAATTTAAATTGAGAGTTGAAAGATACACTGATGAGATTCGCTGATGCCATTGCTATCGCAAGTGGAAGGGAGGAAGAATTGCAGGACGTACTGAGTAGAGTGAACAGTCTAACGAGCATCAACGAAAGAGGTATCTAATGAAAAGTAGGAGGAGAGAAATTACAAATAAACTCATTGCAATTTGGTAGACGAAATGAGGGAATTCTGATATCTAGGGGGCAAAATGAGGTACGAAGTACGAAGAAAATAAGACATAAGAAGGCATTCCTGGCCCAAAGAAGTCTGCTAATATGATACACAGACTTGAATTCGAGAAAGACGTTTCTGAGAATGTACGTTTGGAGCACGAAACTCTATCAAATTAAATCGTGGGCAGTTAGAAAATCGAAAATGAAGAGAGTCGAAGTGTTTTAAATGTGGTGCTGTAGAAGGATGTTTACAATAATGTAGACTGATAAGAAATAAGGAGAATATGCAGAGAATCGGGAAAGGGAAAGACATGTGGAAAGCACTGGTAAGAAGAATCAACAGGATTACTGATTATGTTTACGATAACAAGGAATAACTTCCACGGTACTTGAGGGAATTGTAGACGGTACAGAGCATAGAAGAAGGTAGGAATATATCCAACAATGTCGTACGATGGGTTAGAGTACTATGTTGAAATAAAGAGGTTGGCGCAGGAGAGCATGGTGGTCAGCACTGAACTCGTCAAAATACAGATGGAAAAGCGGGAAGTATGCAGGGTTCATCAACATGACACGGTGACGAAGGAGCAAAGCACACAGTGGATGAAAGGAAGAAAATCTCCTGTCATGGTTGCTGGAGTTTTCAAAGCGTCACAGTAAGCTGTCCAATGAATTGTACCTGCTCCTCAAGAATTCACAGCTCCTCCCATTCAGGACTCAGTCACATATGCTGCTTATTTTGTCTATCAAATTTTACCTCACACCCTATTCTTCGAACATGGCAGCCACTGACTTCCATCTCAGTTCCCCAACAAACAAACCAGATAGTGGCAGACACGTGGAGAATGAGCACGAGATGATTTTTGCAGAGGAACCCTTCCTGAACGGCCAAATTGCAGACTGCTACCAGGTTCTTCATCAAGTCATCCATCGTTTGGGAACAAGAACTGTCGCATTGAAGGTTGAATATTTAGAGAAGAAATTGAGAGACGAGAAGTTACTCTCTCACCTATTTTTCGTATACGGAAAATTATTAAGAATTTCATTACAAACTGATGCACCTTGAGTGTGACTCTAGAAAGTTAATGGCCTGAGCAGACACTGATGGAGCCTGGTAGGACATTAAAAGCATGAGGTATTTTTATGGTTCTTTGCTCATAGAAACAGCATGTTGCTAGTTGGAAGCAACTGGCGGTGAGCCCATCCCTCAGTAAATCTTGCCAGACAGTCCCACAGCCGTACAGGGCAGACAGAGCAACCCCTCGTCAAGACAGGTCTCCAGCAGAACAACGCCGCGATACCTGCATTGGCGCCAGCCAAAGCCTGGGCTGGGGGTGAGAGACTGAAGAAACGCGTCTACACAGTGAAGCCATAAACCGAGTATTGTGTGTAGACGCATGCGTAATAAAAATTTGCAAGTTTTTGTGATTCACTATACTGAAAATAGGCCTGTGACCCCACTCTCAATGGCCGGTTCGGTTGTATAAGAAACCCTGACGTCTGAGAAACTTTTAGATATAGAATCTTTACTACACCTTGAAACGTCCCGTTTGAAAAATTATACATGACTGTCCTTAAACTGATACACAATATTTTTTAGCGCAACGCAATCTGACTTTCAAAAATCCCTACAAAAAAAAATGGCCCTGACTAACATTAACCTATGCGTTTCACAAATTGCTTACGTCACAAAAATCTTGGTTACTCGAACTACTGCAATACAGCTGGCGCCACCACTGCCAGCTAAATAAAAGATTCAAACTATGGAAGGCACTAACTACTGATAGGGATAGTTAGCAAATGAAAGATATTAATGGAGAACAAACAATGTATTTACCTTAATATCATATATATATATATATATATATATATATATATATATATATAGCAGTTCATGACAAATTTCAAAACTCTGCCATCTCTCTCCCCACATCCACCACTGCTGGCGGCTCACCTCAAACTGCGCAACGCTACGAGCTGTTCACATCCAGCTGCCGCTGCCCAACACTACAATGGCAGACAACAATGCAAGACTGCACACAGCACTGCCAGTGATTTTCAGAGCGCTACATGGCGTTACCAATATAAGAACCTAAACAGCCTACTTACATAGCCCCCATGCTCCCCACCAAAAATTTTACAAATTGTTTTGGGCAGTGGCCAATACAGATTTGAAAAAGTTTTTCATAATTACAATAACAAAGAAGTCGAAGGCACACACTTATTGATACAATGTTGGTCAAAAGCTAAAATTTTCTCACAGTCTATAAAGACAGTCCTGATTCATCACAGTAAAACTGCCGTTTCTTTTCTCAAAGTCTGAGCAGTAAAAGACAATGCACATGGAAGTAGTGGATTTCCATGCAGTCTTGAAGAAGTAGTGTTGTCCTTCCAACGGAAAGACAGTGCTGACTCTTGACATGCTGATAGGTAATGGGCCACAACAGAGCAAACCCACAGCAGAGTCAGTCGAAGTTTTGAAGAATATTGGTAGGTAGGTCATCACAGAGCATACCCATTGTAGTCCTGGTAGAGATTACGATATTGGTGGGCCACCAGAGGTGCAGACCCACTGTAGTCCTTGTAGAAATAATGGTATTGGTGGGTCATGAAAGGTGCAGACCCACTGCAGTCCTTGTAGAGACGGCCAGCAGCCATCTGTTGCGACTGTGCAGGTGCACAATCACCATCGAAGAGTCTTGCGGAGAATATAGCAAGTCCATAAACCACCACATGTCCACTCACAAAAAATTTGTTTGAAATGTCCTTAGAACCAGCAATGCTGTTATCCAGTCCCTTGCTGAATTATTAACACACGTGCAAACACTATCAGTCCCTACTTCTCGCATATTGACCATATACTATGACCAACAGAAATGTGTGCAGTGAAATGAATGCTTACAAGTTACTTAATTTGCTGAACTGGTGTCAATTACAATATTATAACATGAGAATACAATAACTAAGGTATAAAATATGTCATTAAAGAACATAACAATACAGATAACGTTTGTGGTAATACGGGCTTTACAAAAGAATTGAAGTAACATATACATCAGTGTTACAGGAATTGTGACATAAGTAAATACATAAAAGATCAGAATAACTTTTGAAACATCAACTTTACACATGAGCATTAAAACAAAAAAGAATAAATAATGTCTAAGCAGATTTACAAGGTAAATAACATAGTATTAGAAAAGTTCTACAACATAACTCTCATTAGTTAAACTCATAACACAAATACGCAAGAGTACACAAACACATGGCATAATAACACAAGAGAAAAGGACAGGGTTTGTTTTACTGCAGTATTTTGCAAACAAAACTTTCTTTACTTCTCGGAGATCTCCCTTCGTTCTTCATTATTTCCAAAAGTCCTATCTATACCTGCTTTCTGTGCTTCTGAGCTCAGATGCTAAACTAAGGGACGAGGCAATGCAGCAGCATGAAACAATTAATACAAACAGCAATGAAAAAAATGGAAAAGGCAAAGCAAGCAGCATAAATTACAACTAATATAAGGCAATGAGCAGCAAAGAAGAAAAATAAATCTGGCTTAGCAGAGTAACACAAATTAAAATTCAGTAGCACTATGCCTGGCAAACAGCAGCAGAAAATGAAATAACTTATACCTAAACATGACATAGCTCAAGCAGAAAAAATAGCACACTAAAGACAACAATGCAGATAAGGGAAATGTATAATCATATCTTAATGTCTATGTAATCAAAATGGTGCACCACAAAAACTAATTCTACAAAAAATTACCAAGTACTTGAAAAGAAAATTATGTATGCAGTTACTGTTACTAGTCCCTTCTTATTGTTCTTTCCATTCCAAGAGCTCCTTTTTCGATGAATGTGGATCACAAAATTATTATTTAATAGATCTGTTGACAGAAAGTGTTCACATTAGCAAATGCATTTTATTTTATTTTGTAAAACCAATGCTGCAACACAGCTGGAAACTAGATATCAAATGAAATAAGCAACTATGTACAAAGTAAAGCATATGAACATCATATAGTAGTCATGAGGCATTTCATAAGTTAGTAGAAAAATCTCTCAACTAGTAAGACAGTAGTCATAATCAGGTGTATAGACATAAAAATATTTCTCGTCATTTCATTTCAGTAAATATCATAAATTAAGAACTCTACAGTGTAATCATGTTTTCAAGTTCGAGCGTGTCGTATTTGCGATGCTTTCTACAAAGGAATGTCAATAGCGAGGATAATGGTCTCGCTTTTTTTTTTTCACGTGTGCCTCTGAAAGGTTTTTTTCCAGGCGTCTGTTGCGCAGCTGCCTATGTGATGCGTTGTGCCCACAACGCATTATGTGAAGGTCAGTTTCTTGCCGAACTATTTACAACACCGGTTTCAGTCTCATATAAAAATATTTCACAGGTCAAGAATTTGGGTTACAAATCTGTAGAAACAAAATCCTATAAATATAACAGTGTCTAAAAAATTTTCGCCAGCATTGTGATACATTCACGCATATACACACATTTCATAACTCTTAAAGTACGATTCTTGGTTTCCAACAACCTTTTTCACAAACCAGAGTCCCTAACCACTACTCATTATTCCTGACCTTATTCGTCGACACTTCTTCAATATTTCATGATAACAGATACATAGCATACTCAAATAACTCATATAGCATCAGTTTATTGATCATAAACATACCTCAACAGCATAATACACATCGTTGTCGTAAAAATAACATCATAACACCTCAGTCAAATCTCAAAATCGTCGTAGCTTTCTAATTTCAAAACCTAAAAAAAATTCTCTGCTCATTTCAATAGTGTCATCTACCTCAAATGTACTTTAAAAATCATGATCCCATAAGAAATACGACATTCAAAGCTCTCATAGTATCACAATGGTTCCGAAACATATGAACATTTCACAAGGTACAGACAAAATACAATTTCGTAAGTGTGAAGTTATCCAACTATGTAATTACGTTAACATCTGTCACTGATGTAGTAAAAAAAAAAGTTTCTTTCTCTGTTAAATGAACAGATAGCTGTGTAATTTGTGTGTTAGAGAAATATGGTACCGATGTGTAAAGTTGTATAAGCAAATACCATATTAGCTAGGGCTCCTTGTGCTTGCCAAACACATGGTACACAAAGTAAGTGAGTACCCCCCTGAGGATTAATGTAATTATACCCTCAGGTGTTACAGATTACAGCAATGGAATGAAATGTATCACGGAAAATCTTTGTATCATTGTACTTCAAATATCTTTAAAAATAAATGATTTAAGTACAAAATTAATCACTCAAATACGTGTACTGTAGCGCTAAATGTGCGTCTTGCTGTAAGATAATCTCTGTGGAAATGTCGTAGTTATCGTCCTCCGAAAGCTAAGTTCTGCAGAAGTCAATGTACTTACCTCATGATACACCAAATTTCAAGTAAACCAAAATGTTGCATTAAAATCTCATTAGCAGTACTGGTAAATGTTCCAAGTATGTGAGCCTTATAGTCGTTACGTAATCCTGCAACTAACAAGCAAGAATGTACACACACAATAACACTGTGACGTCTCTTCACTATAACAATGAATTCGTAATTTCTGTTTAAATAAGTTCTCTTGGTTCTTGATTGGATATTTAACTTCAAACAGTGTTTCATGTTAACAGTTTCGTAAGTCTGACAAAGCATACTAGCAATGTAAAGTGAAAAGTTATATGGCAAAGACTAAGTTAAAAAGCAGATTATCTCTCGATAAACGGTTTTACATGTGAAATGTGGTGTAAACCTTTACTCTTCCTAGTGCACAGAGTTTCAACTTCAAAGCAATTATCATGTTGTATACATCGGTAAAGAATGCAAAAATTTTTCTCAAGGCTAACTTCTTACGTTATTTTTCTCGGAGCCAGCGGGCGCACGCGGCTGCCTGCTGTGCGAGTCATTGTCTCTCTCTTTGCTGGCGCGCGCCGTTATTGGGATTAGGAGACCTAACTTCTACAAATTCACCTCCTCGAGAGGGTCCTGCTCTGTTTGAATCCCACCAGTTCTGATGCAATTCAGGTCTGTCGTTACGATCATATCGTCTGTCGTCATGTCGGTAGATGTCATAGTTTCTTTCTTGTCGGTCACGTGGTGGAGAATTTCTCCCTGAATCGTAACTGCGCACTGGACCGTTGCGTCTAAACTTATTCTGTCTCCCTTGATAATAATTATTTTGGTTCCCAAATTGTCTGTTTCTCTGATTGTCTCTGTGATAGTCACTACCGCGGAGAGGTGATCTTTCCCTGTAATTATTACTACTTTGCCAACGGTTGTCTTACGGGTGGTGTTTGTTTTGGTCACGATATGTGTTGTGAGAATAGCCTTGTCATGTCCAGTTATTATTTCTTTCACCACGGAATTATGACAGATGTGACCTGTAATTGTTGTGCTCCTGTTTCCGCGTTCCCCGATTGTCAGTGTCAATTTCCAGTTCTTGTAGTAGTCCCTGAAAAGCTTCAATGTCGTCTTTGCAACGTCCTGCTAAAATAATATGTCGTAAATGTTCAGGTAATTTGATTAAGCAAATGCGGATGAGTTCTGAGGGGCTGTATGGGTTTGACAGGTACTGATTCTTGTGCAACATGTCTTCAAAATATTTCACAAGACTGGAAAATTCAGATTGTTCGAAATGTTTCATCATTATGATGCCATGTTTTACTCGGTCTTGTGTGGCTTGAGACCAATATGCTGAGAGGAAGGCATGGTAAAATTCTCCTTCAATGTGGCAATCGTGAATGACCGATCGCATTCTTACAGCTGGTTCATTCTCTAAATAGCCACACATAAATTCTAATCTGTGTTCTAACGACCAGTTGGGAGGAAAACAATGAGAGAATTGATGGAGCCATGCTTGTGGATGAATGTCGTTGCCAGAATTCTTAAATGCTTTGAATTTACGTGTAGTAATGAACAGCTTATAGTCAAAATCATCATGTCGGCGAGTCGCATATCAGTCATTGTTACGTCGTTTCGGCGGTTCCATTTCAAAATTCGGTGCACCTTGCCAATTTCTTTCATAATTTCCGAAATGCGCTGTGTTATTATTTTGTGGCTGTTCCATATATCTGTGTCCCTCATCCCGTATTGGGGCGCGAGTGTCCTCTGAAATACGTAATTCTTGTATTACCTGTGTCAGCTGATCTTGTACTTCCCGCATTTCTCTTTGGTGTTGCGTATTAATTTGATTCAGATTTTGTTTCAGTTTCCTAATTTGTTCGCTCTCTTCTGTGTCATTAAAGAGTACCGGTTTTGTGTCATTCAGATTATCATCTACCTTCGTAGATAAATTATTTAGCTGATCCGAAAATTCAACTACTTTCTCTGATAATGAACTAATATCCTCCATGTGTCTTTCTGAACCAATTTTCAGAGTATCTACTGTGTCCTTTAAGTTTTCTTGTGTTTTTGCAAGTTGCATAACCGAATCGGTAGATGCAACTGAGTCAATTTTAGCTTGCAGGGTCTCATGATTTTGATGAACAATAGTTTGCAGTTCTTTTATGGCTGCTTCGTGATTCTGTAATGCATTTTCATGCCGCGAAAAAATAGGTTGAAAATGCTCACAAATTTGCGTTTTTACGTCATTACAGACTTTTTGACTTTTCGATTCAATGTTATGTAACTCAGTAGTTAAATCTTCACGTGTTTGTTCAAGTGTGGTGTCTAACTTTTGAAGATTTTGTTCCATTGTGTCTAACTTTTTAAGATTTTGTTCCACTGTGTGTAACTTTTTGAGATTTTGTTCCACTGTGTCTAACGTTTTGAGATTTTGTTCCACTGTGTCTAACTGTTGCTGTGTTTGTCTCTGGTGTTGTTCCATTGTGTCTAACTTTTCAAGCTTTTGTCCCATTTGTTGCATTAATTGTAATAACAATGCACTGGTGTCTGAAACATGTTCCTCAGTGCTTTTCGGCAGTGAATTTGCACCGGCAACATTCACATTTTGACAAGCAGAAAATGTGTCTTGACTTATTTCAGAAAACGGTGAGAACCCAAAACCTGAGTCTACAGTATTTGCAATATTGTGTTCTGTCATTCCCGATTCCTGAGGCGAGCTGTTGCCGACCGATAGATCGATAATGCTTCCCTGTTGACTACCTGTTTCACTGTCTACACCATTATTTGTCGCCAGCTCCATTTCCCTATGCACAGTTACCAAATTACTACTTTGAATGTCTGTTAATTCATTACACAGCGGTGCTGGTAAGCTACACTCGTCGTCACTATTATTTCTCAGTTTACTTTGGAGCCTAGTGTTACGTTTTTCACACGCCATTACTGTCACAATATTTCACACGATAACACAGAAAAGCACAATTTGAAGAGCAAAAACAAGAGAACACATTAACATAGCACTGAAAATAATATGTACTTAATTGCAAGCGCAGCTGCGAAATACTTGGTGCAAATCTACATGCATGCCACAACTGTTTTACTGTATAACAATGAAAAACTACAACTACAAAGGAAATTCTCTCTACAATTACGCACTAGCAATAAACAATAGCTACACTAATTACACAAACTACAAGAAAAAAATCAGAAGATTCCAGTGAGGTATCCTCGGCTAAGGGTCGACATATGAAACGTCCCGTTTGAAAAATTGTACATGACTGTCCTTAAACTGATACACAATATTTTTTTTAGCGCAACGCAATCTGACTTTCAAAAATCCCTACAAAAAAAAATGGCCCTGACTAACATTAACCTATGCGTTTCACAAATCGCTTACCTCACAGAAATCTTGGTTACTCGAACTACTGCAATACAGCAAGCGCCACTACTGCCAGCTAAATAAAAGATTCAAACTATGGAAGGCACTAACTACTGATAGGGATAGTTAGCAAATGAAAGATATTAATAGAGAACAAACAATGTATTTACCTTGATATCATCATATATACATATAGCAGTTCATGACAAATTTCAAAACTCCGCCATCTCTCTCCCCACATCCACCACTGCTGGCGGCTCACCTCCAACTGCGCAACGCTACGCGCTGTTCACATCCAGCTGCCGCTGCCCAACACTACAATGGCAGACAACAATGCAAGACTGCACACAGCACAGCCAGTGATTTTCAGAGCGCTACGTGGCGTTACCAATATAAGAACCTAAACAGCCTACTTACAACCTCATTGCTAGGACTAACAAGTTCCAAGGTACAGGCGATTTAGATAAAGATCTTTAAGACTGTATCTGTTCGCTTGTTGGTGTGGGAAGTGACAACTTCAGAGAAAACCATCTTCCCACTCCGCAAAAACTTAAAAAAGCCAGTAATTGGCGGTTCCTTTTTTTCTAGAAACGCAGGTTTCTTAACTCTTGCCCTGGTTTGACATGAGTTTGTGATGTCGTGTGGGAGGGGAAATTTAGCACCTCTAGAGCTCTGTGATCGGCTCAAGAAGGCGTGAAGGCGGTGTCGTTCGCGCACTTTGCCGGAAAACGGAATTTTTTCTGGAACTGTGTGAGACACTCGTGTGATGGTCTTTGGTCTGGTAGGGCATTTTTGGTCAAAGGTCTGGAATGTGTGGTTGGTGCTTGCGACCTGTCCTGGGTTTGGAGAGCCTGTGGTGAGGTTCTTACTGTGCCGACAGTATGACTTCAAACATCTCGGACTACTCGTTTGCCGAGGGCACACATATTCGTTTTTGGTTTACCAGTCTTGACTTTGGTATCCTTGTGCGCTCTGTCTGCCAAACTGGTTCTTGGTATGACCAGCGAACGAGTGTGTCACACACTGAAATCCACTGTGATTTCAGGGCTCTGGTAGAGAGTAAATTGCGATCCGTCTGCCTGATAGCTAGACCGTGAGATCTTTGCACTTCTTTCGTGGTCGCGATCGATTCACAGGTGTCGCTTCACGTCTCACCTCCGCACAGATCTCAATCGCCACTTGGTCTCAGCTGCACCTGTGTAGTGAAACCACAGTAAATTTAATCAATCAAAGTGTGCTTAGCGTCAGATCATTCAGATTGCATTATCCACATTTTTAGGGCCAGGTATCCTTGTCCATTGTACTCTTAAACCAATTGGTAGTTGCTTACGGTATTCAATCAATAACTTGTTTAGCATAATTTATGCCTGTTTTTTTTTTCTTTTGAAAAATAAATGTTGTCAGAACGCTAGTAAATTTTGCTTCATCCTCAGTAATTTTATATAGTCCCCACAGCGTTAACTTTCAGACTGACACCAAATTTCACGATTGTGCCTTTATTTGTTTTGAGGTGTTAATTAAAGCTTTACGAGTCTATCCCGCACAGGTGTCTCGATCGGTACTTCCAACGTCGATGTGTTGCAGCACTCTTACCATGTAGCAATTATAGAAGCTGCTGACTTGTGTGATACAAAAATTCAGAAACAGCGTTTCGTAACTGGTGCGTACACAAGAGTGTACATGACGGTACTTGCCCACTGCGAGTACGTCTACCTCGGTAACCTTGCTACACGAGAAGAAAAGAACGATTCAAGGCCTAGCTCCCTATCATGAGCAGCCTGCAGTAATGGGCTACAGTACTGATGACGATCAGAGTACCTGAATAGGCGTCTAGATAAAGCAACGACTGATCGCGTGTAGTTTTATCTGTTATTAACGCTTTCGGTGACTAGAAGTGGAAAAGAGGCTTATCAGACGTTAGCATCTTCAGAAAATATTTTAGTGTTTGGCCAAGTGGTGCCATCTCATGATGCTCCCATCTGAGGTGCGGAAACAGGTAATAACAAATCAAACTGTACGCGACCTGTGGTTGTTCTTGTTGTGTTCCCGGCAGGAGGCACCCTTGTTAACTATATATATCTGAGCAGGTCAGCCGATGTACTACAGTTATTCTACAAAGTTTCTTGTCGAGTTTGTGAGTAGATCTGTGAGCGGAAGCTACTGATAAGGTAGAAAAGCGCTAAATGGCTCACATATTTTTCTAAACAGGCTATACCTCCCCTAGTTCGGGTGAAACCACTATTCCACCTTGCATTGTACGAGAAACGGTGTGGAATGTATGCAGCGGTTAGAATCTACCTCTCCCCCACCTTAGTATCTTACTTAGCCTGTCAAATATTATAATGTACGGGGACGAACGATGGGGAAGTTTGAACATAAAATTAGGCAGGGAACGCAGAGGGCTGTCGCACAATAACAAGAAGTTATTGAGGAGCTAAGTGTACATTGTTTGGCTTCGAAGGAATTTAAACGCTACCGTCTTCCATACCACCAGATGAGAGGAACCTTACTTAATAGCCTGCTGCTGTCTAGACTGTGATGGCGTTGAGTTCTCCTTCACTTACTGCGGTGATTTCGATTGTCAATAGAATTGACCTTCGGTCAAACCCAGATAGATCGCGTGCCTTCCCCATTATAAACACGGACAGCACGCTCACTTATACCACATTTGCCGTTCTTGTGTCTGACCAGCAGTCAGTCCTCGCCGGGTGACGTGTTATCTGCTAGATGGTCTTATATCGATAGTACGTCGGTGGTCTTAATTTTTTCGCTAATCAGTGTATGCTGGAAGAAGCCAGTCTACAAATTCGGACTACACGGCGATTCGCAGGTTTACTTTGGGCAAAGTCATAAGTAGATAGAAAGACATAAAATACGAAAATAAATGACAATGATGTTACCAGTCTCTAGAGAGAAAGTTTTGATGCATCATAATTCCAAGGCGATGCAAACGAACTCATGAATCAGAAAAGACAGATAATATCGCGTAACTGTTGGCCACGAAACCCACGAAGTACTGCAACCAGCTGAGAGCGAGATAGGATACCTCAGCATTTTTGTAACATTGGATCCATGGCACCATGTGCATCGTCGGAGAGCAAAGGTTGCCAGCCTGAATGGGGGCGTGAACATCGATAGTCGCTTAGGCTTTCAGCACTTAATGCTGTTACTAGCACTAGGTGTCTGGCCGGGAGAGATTCCGGTGTCCTTCTGAGCAACCTTCTCACTGGCTTGGGCTTTTGAAGCCAACGGCCACTGGATCCTCTTCAGTTTTACTGCATCTTGAGGAATTTATGAATTTATTGACTGATTATCACAGAAATTCCTCTGCCCGACCTTTTCTTAGTCCTCTACCCATTCAGGCTATCTATGGTTATGGACGACTTGAGAAAATTACTTTTCTTGTATAACTAAGGGAATTAAATTCATGTTCTTTTTAATAAAAGTGTGTGGAGCACCGAGCGTACTACATTTTAACTCATAATTTTATAAGCAGATCGAACCTGTGATTCTAAAACCAGTTTTGACTTTATTTTCTCACACTTCTTTGTAAAACGATTGTGCTGGACCACTATAGAGACACTGACACGTGCTCTATAAATCTCTAGAAAACCTTTTTGTGCGCATCAATTAAGAACCACATACAGCTTGGTAACAAGAGGGGCAGAGAGTAATCATTCTGGACCACCAGGTTGGATTAAATATTAATTATGTTGTCAGTCCTTTAGAAGAGTGACACTCAACTCTCCACAGCATATTAACACATATTAAATCAGAAACGCTAGCCAAAATCCATTGAAAAGCGCTAGGTGTCAGCTTTGTATATGGAGGTTGCACGGGCAACGGCAAGAAAGTATGTTATCTCAACACAGCTTCACTAACAAGCATAGTACTCCTTACTACTCTGAAAGCATTGATCAACATGTATTTTCCGAAATGAATATAACAGAAGTGAAATCTTAACCTTGTACGTATATGTGTGTGTTAGTGTGTGTGTGTGTGTGTGTAATTGTGTGTGTGTGTAGCTTATGATTTTTTGCTGTCCCATGTTTCCTGAGATAGGGTCCATTTTCACGTCTTGTTAGTGTACCGTCATGTCGTAATGAAGGTAAAGGTTTATATGAATATGTTGATACTGACAGTCATTGTTCAGGAGAAATATCTCTTGTATCTGTCCACTCTTGCCAGTGTTTGCTGTATTTTCCTTTCTTCGTCGATTCTGCGTACAATCTCATCATACTTTAATAGTACACCTAATTTTGAACGTCCTCCTACAGCGCCACATTTCGAACGCTTAGATTGTCTTTTTTTCCGGTATTTCCAACGCCCATGATTCACTACCGCTCAGTGCTATGCTCCAAACGAAAATTCTCAGAAATTTATTTTTCAAACTAAGGCTTGTATTTAATAGTACTACACTTCACTTGGCTAGGAATGCCCTTTTGCCACTAATAGTCCGCTTTTTATATCCTCCTTGCCCCGTCCATCACGGCTTATTTTGATGCTTAGGCGGCAAAATCCCTTAACTTCGTTTACTTTCTTATCACCAATTCTGATCTTAATTTTCTCGCTATTCTCATTCCTACAATATCTCATTACATTTGTCTTTTTCCCGTTTACTCTCAGTCGATATTTTGTACTCATTACAGTGCTCATTTCATTGAACAGATCCTGTTATTCTCCTTCACTTTCATTAAGGACAGCAATGTCATCAGCGAATCTTATGACTGACATTACGGCATGGGTTACGTGCGCTTCATCCACGTCTCCGACTACCTGTGACGAAAGTGCAGAAACATGCTAGACGGCAATGGTGTCTGAAACGACATAACTGCGCACAGGAGTGGCATTAGATAGTGTTTTTGGATGAATCCAGATTCTGTTTGCTTGAAAATGATGACCGCAGGGGGAGCGGCATCGCAGTGACTGCATTCGCACAGGACATACAGCGCCAGCTGAAGGCCATATGGTGGGATGTGCCATTGGGTACAACCACAAATCACAGCTGGTGCCTGTCCAAGATATGGTGACCAGTGTGACCTATGCGAATGAGATCCTGCGACCTGTAGACCTACAGTTTCTGCAGACGCCACTTTTCAGCAAGACAAACCACGATCACGTGCCTTCTTCGTGTCACAGGATGACAACCTGCTTCCCTGGGCCGCCAGACCACCAGACTTGTCGCCAGTCGAAAAAGTGTGGGATGTGATGAAACGATGGGCGCAGCACTTTGACGCAATGCCAACTTCGACAGATGAACTTTGGAATAATGTGGAATGCAGCATGGATGGCTATACCACAGGACTCCATTCACGACTTTTTACTCGTTGATGTCCTCAAGCTTGAAGCCCTGTGCCTACTGGGAAACAGGACATGCTGAACTAGAGTGACTGAAAAGCTAATCATTTCAGCAGAACATACTAATGTAAATGTACTGTGAGCATGAACGTCTTATCTCTAATCGTTGAACGTATTCTGTTTTTTCTGAACATGAGTGCATTTAATTTCTCTGAATACTTTTGTAGTTCATGATTTCATCGCGCAATTAAGTAACCCTATTTCTTCTATTACCCACGGACTTTTTTCGCAATTCTCTTCCCAGTACATATGTTTGTCTGGCTAACGTCGGTTATAGTCCTTTTTAGAAATTTCCACTCCTCTTCAAGCGAACTGCCTAGTCCAGTATTCACATCCTTAGCTAACTCCAAAGGCGTCTGATAATTCCTCAGTACTTCAGTATGGCAATTCCTTCCAAACTGATTGTTCTGGACGATTATCTTAAACTAAGCTCTACCATTCATCATTACTAAATTGTGGTCTAAGTCTGTATCTGCCCCCGGGGTACGTCTTATGATGTATTATCTGATTTCGAAATATCTGTCTGACCGTTATATAATCCAGCTGGAACCTTTCCGTGCCTCCGCGCCTTTCCGAAGTATACCTCTTCCTTTTGTGATTCCTGAACAGAGTATTCTCCATTAGCATCTGAAATTTATTTCAGAATTCAGGTGGATTTTATCCTTTGTCATTACTGCCACCAAGCCCACATTCCTCCGTAACCCTTCTTTCTATTCCTTCCCCTACAACCATGTTCCAATCCCCCATAATTATAAGACGTTCATCTGCTATTAGCTACCCTTTCTTTATGCTTTTGCTATACCTTCATGTGCTGCTTGCGAAGTTGGCGTGTATACCTGAACTATCGTTGGTTTTCTGTTGAATGTGAAGAGAACAACTCTGTCACTGAAAAGTTCATGGTAACCCTACTTCCCTATTCATAACGTATGTACACCTGTCGTACCACTTTCTGTTGCTGCTTATACTATCCTATATGCGTCTGACAAGAAATCGTTGTCTTCTTTCCATTTCACGTCACCAACGAATCTATATCTAGACAGTGTCTTAGCATTTCCCTTTTCAGATATTCTAACTTTGCTGCTTCATCCAAACTCCTGACGTACAATGTTCCAGCTCGTAAAAAGGTTATCCCATCGGGGGTATTCTGTCTTTTTTTCGTGGTTATACCCGAAAGAAGGACTAATCATGAATCACGTAGCATAATGGCCATTATTGCAGGGCGCTGTCGTCAACGAGCGCACCGCTCGTGGCCTAGCTGACGCCCCTAGTGGTGCCTACTAATGCTAGCTTGTCTAGAAGCCCGCATGTATTTATTAACAGTAATGTTGCCAAATGTGTGGTGTGCATGCGTTGAACAGTGAATGTACTGAGGAAAAAGAGCGCCTGCGGCACTGGTGTAGACTACCCGCTGGTCCCAGGTGTCACGCCGGATGCAGAAAGTGGCCGGAGAACTGCAGAATATACTCGTTATACGTCTAGCGGCTGCTGCGATACTGTTGTATTCAGGGATTTCAACGTGTACCAGGACTCTAGCCATGCCCACCCAAAAAAGGAAGGACAGAATTTTTAATAATATTATTAAATATCTCTAGCGTTTCAGAAGACGACTTCGAGAAAACTACAAAACAAACAGAAAACAGGAACATAGCGTGTAGAGCATCTCGCCAGTTTTTTAACGCGCGTTAGCCGGCCGGGGTGGCCGAGAGGTTCTAGGCGCTACAGTCTGGAACCGCGCGACCGCTACGGTTGCAGATTCGAATCCTGCCTCGAGCATGGATGTGTGTGATGTTCTTCGGTTGGTTAGGTTTAAGTAGTTCTAAGGGGACAGGTGACCTCAGAAGTTAAGTCCCGTAGTGCTCAGAGCCATTTGAACCATTTTTTTTTCTTTAACGCGCGTTACAAGTGCTCAATAGTGACATCTTTAGTGACCCGGCACACGTCATTATGGTAGTCTAGCTATTGACACAAGTATCCCTAGATGTAAAGGCGATATCAGCGACAGCATATGACACTACCGGCCCTTACCAAATCAGCAGAACACCGATATGTTACTCCTCTCAAAGGAATTATATTTTGACCTTGGCTGTGTTTATTGCAGAATGTATAGGGCTGATTTTTGTTTCTCCATAGATTTCTACTGAAAGAAAGCAGTAGGAGAATAAACGGCATTCGAACCAAACTTTTATTAGTTACAAGTAAACTGCAATTACGTAAAAGGGAACGATCATCAGCCTAATTAGGCAAAATTGTACCGAGAACGAGCACCGTTCATAAAGAAAGTTAAGTATTGGTATTTACTTTAATTGATAGTGGAAATCTACTTCTGCTTGTAGGACACGAGCAGTAGCACACTTTAGCAAGCGATGTAACTATGGTTCAAATGTCTCTGAGCACTGTGGGACTTAACTGCTGAGGTCATCAGTCCCCTAGAACTTAGAACTACTTAAACCTCACTAACCTAAGGACATCACACACATCCATGCCCCAGGCAGGATTCGAACCTGCGACCGTAGCGGTCACGCGGTTCCAAACGGTAGCGGCTAGAACCGCTCGGCCACTCCGGCCGACCGAGTTTGTTTCATCAACATGATTATAGGGAAGCATTATCGTTGAAATAATTTTCAGATAATTATATTATTTGTTCTGATTATTGTTTGTATTCTCAAGGAGCACTCATTTTCTTCTACTGTTTAGCTCAAATGGGAAATGTGGTACCTAGATCTAGTGCAGTTTCAAAAGTGGTAGCCATTTGACTATTATGACATACAAATGCTCTAGAATTGGAAAGTGCACTTCATTAATGCTGTAGTTGTAACATCAAATTCAAATCTTGCTCAACAATTAGCTTGGGAGCCCATAAACTAGTCTGTCAGTAGACTCAGACCTAGATTGAACTTTTTAGTCCCAACACAATATGAGAAACACTGTTAATATGTACACATGAAATTATAAAAGCTTCCAAACACGCACAACAATTAATCCTTATGCTGGCTCTTCAAGTCTACTACCCAGCAACTATTATAAATCAACACAGTATCGACAGGTACCTGTAATACTGTACTGAAATTTCAATAAGGAGAATCACTAAGCTGAATGTTTTAAAACTTTTCTTCGGAATTATATTTCACTGAAACGTTTACTATCCCTGTATGGAAACCAAATGCAATCCCTTAGACGCAAGATTCACTGAATAGTAAAGAAATCTACTCCTCCACAAACATTACTAAATGTTGTTATAGAACTCAGTTCCTTAAAATTTAAAATAGGAACCTCGGAAATATCGCAATACTTGGAAAAAGACCGTCTAATAGGTAAATGACTAAGGATAAAATATCGGTGCTCAACATAAAGTTTACAGAACGCAACTCATTGCTGGATAGTAAACGCTTAACTGGTCCATCAGCACTCAACTGATTCTTTGAGAGGAAGGTGGAAGCTGTCGCGATTTCCTGTGGCTACACACAAAAAAAGAAGGCAAAAATATCCATGGCTCTTCCCGTATAACAAGATCTGAAAACACTCTTCTTAGCGTCGGATTTTCGTAGGGCAAAGCTAACCAATATACGCTGTGAATAATGAGCTAAATTTCTTCCACATCCGAGGCTATATCAAATAATCTTGCAGCTCTTCTTGTCTCGTTCAATTCACAAGGTGCGGATACTTTGCACGCTAGCCCCCAGATTGCTGTTGTCACAAAGGAGCCTTCCAGCTCCACCGCCAAATTCAGCTTTCCTATTCTCGCCAGTCTGGTTTCGTTGTGAAGGAATTCAGTCCAGCTTTTACATGATGAAAAAGCTAAGTACCTTATTCGAGAAACAGTATTAGAACTAAACATTTTCATCCTTTTGTAGAATATTAATTTTAACATTAAATTCGTAGATTAATTACAATGATATAAATGATCATAAATAGTGAATAATCATTTACACAGATGTTACGTCAAAGATCATGGTGATACAGACATCACACTGAACACAAGGAGACAAAGAAGTTACATAATGTAGGTATAGGTAATATCGATAACAGTGTTACAAGCATTACTTACCCCTCCTTGCAACTCTTCCATGATAAGTGGCAGTGGAGACAGAATGTTTCATATAACCCGATAGCCGCGCGTTATTAGCCGAGCCTTTCTGAGGCGCTTCAGTCATGGACTGTGCGGCTGATCCCGGCGGAGGTTCGAGTCCTCCCTCGGGCATGGGTGTGTGTGTTTATCCTTAGGATAATTTAGGTTAAAAAGTGTGTAAGCTTAGGGACCGATGACCTTAGCAGTTCAGCCCCATAAGATTTCACACACATTTGAACATATAACCCGATAAGAAGAAATTGGAAATTTGTGGTAAGGTTTTATGGGACCAAACTGTTGAGGTCATCGGTCCCTAAGCTTACACACTATTTAATCTAAGTTAAACTAACTTACGCTAAGGACAACACACACACACACACACCAATGCCCGAGGGAGGACTAAAACCTCCATCGGGGGAAGCCGCGCGGACCGTGACAAGGCGCCTCAGCCGGCGCTGCTACCCAGCCCGGCTAAGAAGAAGTCATAGGGAATCAAGTCAGGTAACGGTGCAGGCCACTCATGAAGATGAGAGCCATGATGAGCAGCACGCCCAGTCCAACACTGGGGCAGTTCTGCGTTGAGGAAATTACCATCATTTGAGAGAAAAAGTGCTGGAGATTCGTTTTGTTGAAAAATTAAGTCGCCACTCTCTTGGTGTAATTGTAGCTTAAGCTATTACTATAGCATGTCCAAGTACTAGAAATCGGTCACACCTTCCAGTGCAAAGCAAAAATAGTCCATACAGTTTGCCGGCCGCGGTGGTCTAGCGGTTCTAGGCGCGCAGTCCTGAACCGCGCGACTGCTACGGTCGCAGGTTAGAATCCTGCCTCGGGCATGGATGTGTGTGATGTCCTTAGGTTAGTTAGGTTTAAGTAGTTCTAAGTTCTAGGGGACTGATGACCACAGTAGTTAAGTCCCATAGTGCTCAGAGCCATTTTTGAACCATACAGTTTCGAAGCGGACATGGCACAAAACACTTAAACTGGAGATGGATCACGAATGTGTTCCATAATCTCATGAAGACGTTCTGTGCCGCACCCATGCACGTTAATGCGATTCACCTTCCAAGACGGACATATGCAACGTGGCTTCGTCACTTAAAACAAACTTCTGTGAAAAACCATCTTCCTCCAGCAGTCGCTGCAAGTCGTTGTAAAATGCAGAACGCAGATCATTGTCTCGAGAAGTCAGCGCATTTAACAACTCCAACTGGTACGGTTTTACACGCAGTCGTATCAGGAGAATGCGTCAGACAGCTGACTGCGATATCTGCAGTTCTCTGTCCGCACGTGTCGTCGATTTGTTCAGGCTCCTCACGAGTGATACCCATACACACCCTACCTTCTACAATGACAGTCTCGGCCGCTCTGATGTCTTCGCACCACATTAGCCATCCAACTCAAGGAATTCATGCACTGAAGCGCCAAAGAAACTGGTATAGGCATGCGTGTTCAAATACATAGATATGTAAACAGGTAGAATACGGCGCTGCTGTCGGCAACGCCTATATAACACAACAAGTGCCTGGCGCAGTTTCTAAATTAGTCACCACTGCTACAAAGGCAGGTTATCCACATTTAAGTGAGTCTGACCGTGGTGTTATAGTCGGCACCAGAGCGATGGGGCATGGAATCTCCGAGATGACGATGAATTGGGGATTTTCACGTACGACCATTTCACGAGTGTACCGTGAATATCGTGAATGCGGTAAAATATCAAATCTCCGACATCTCTGCTGCCGCAAAAAAATCCTGCAAGAAGGGGACCAACGACGACTGGAAGAGAATCGTTCAACGTGACGGAAGTGCAACGCTTCCTTAAATTGCTTCAGATTTCAATGCTGGGCCATCAACAAGTGTTAGAGTGTGAATCATTCAACGAAACATCATCGATAGGCTCTTTCAGAGCCGAAGGCCCACTCGTGTACCCATGATGACTGCACGAACCAAGATTTACTCCTAGTCTTGGCCCGTCAACACCGAAGTTGGACTTTTGTTGACAGAAACATGTTGCCTGGTCGAACGCGTCTCGTTTCAAATTGTATCGAGCGGATGGGCTGTACGGGTATGGAGACAACCTCATCAATCCATGGACCCTGCATGTAAGCAGGGGACTGTTCAAGCTGGTTCAAGCTGTAATAGTGTGGGACGTGCGCAGTTGGTGTGATATGGGACCCCTAATACTCCTAGGTCTAGGGGTAGCGTCTTTGATTCATAATCAAAACGTCTTCGGTCCCGGGTTCGCTCCCCGCCACTGCCTAAATTTTGATAAATAATCAGCATGTGCGGCCGAAGACTTCCGGCATAAGAAGTCAGCCTCATTCTGCCAACGGTCTTGTCAAAGAGGGCAAAGGAGCGGATTGAGGTTCAGGGCACTCTCTTGTCCTAGGGGTGGGAAATTGCCACTAAAGGCGGAAGAATCAGCAATGATCAACGACGTGAGGATGCAGAAGGCCATGGAAACCACTGCATTAAAGACACGTAACGTGTATCCACAGGACATGTGGCCTGTAATTGAATAAGTGTCATGATGATCTCTCCATTGGCAAAAGATTCCGGAATAGTCCCCCATTCGGATCTCCGGGAGAGGACTGCCAAGGGGGAGGTTACCATGAGAAAAAGATTGAATAATCAACGAAAGGATAACGTTCTACGAGTCGGGGCGTGGAATGTCAGAAGCTTGAACGTGGTAGGGAAACTAGACAATCTGAAAAGGGAAATGCAATGGCTCAATCTAGATATAGTAGGGGTCAGTGAAGTGAAGTGGAAGGAAGACAAGGATTTCTGGTCAGATGAGTATCGGGTAATATCAACAGCAGCAGAAAATGGTATAACAGGTGTAGGATTCGTTATGAATAGAAAGGTAGGGCAGAGGGTGTGTTACTGTGAACAGTTCAGTGACAGGGTTGATCTAATCAGAATCGACAGCAGACCAACACCGATAACGATAGTTCAGGTATACATGCCGACGTCGCAAGCTGAAGATGAACAGATAGAGAAAGTGTATGAGGATATTGAAAGGGTAATGCAGTATGTAAAGGGGGACGAAAATCTAATAGTCATGGGCGACTGGAATGCAGTAGTTGGGGAAGGAGTAGAAGGAAAGGTTACAGGAGAATATGGGCTTGGGACAAGGAATGAAAGAGGAGAAAGACTAATTGAGTTCTGTAACAAGTTTCAGCTAGTAACAGCGAATGCCCTGTTCAAGAATCACAAGAGGAGGAGGTATATTTGGAAAAGGCCGGGAGATACGGGAAGATTTCACTTAGATTACATCATGGTCAGACAGAGATTCCGAAATCAGATACTGGATTGTAAGGCGTACCCAGGAGCAGATATAGACTCAGATCACAATATAGTAGTGATGAAGAGTAGGCTGAAGTTCAAGACATTAGTCAGGAAGAATCAATACGCAAAGAAGTGGGATACGGAAGTACTAAGGAATGACGAGATACGTTTGAAGATCTCTAACGCTATAGATACAGCAATAAGGAATAGCGCAGTAGGCAGTAAAGTTGAAGAGGAATGGACATCTCTAAAAAGGGCCATCATAGAAGTTGGGAAGGAAAACATAGGTACAAAGAAGGTAGCTGCGAAGAAACCGTGGGTACCAGAAGAAACACTTCAGTTGATTGATGAAAGGAGGAAGTACAAACACGTTCCGGGAAAATCAGGAATACAGAAATACAAGTCGCTGAGGAATGAAATAAATAGGAAGTGCAGGGAAGCTAAGACGAAATGGCTGCAGGAAAAATGTGAAGACATCGAAAAAGATATGATTGTCGGAAGGACAGACTCAGCATACAGGAAAGTCAAAACAACCTTTGGTGACATTAAACGCAACGGTGGTAACATTAAGAGTGCAACGGGAATTCCACTGTCAAATGCAAAGGAGAGAGCAGATAGGTGGAAAGAATACATTGAAAGCCTCTATGCGGGTGAAGATTTGTCTGATGTGATAGAAGAAGAAACAGGAGTCGATTTAGAAGAGATAGGGGATCCAGTATTAGAATCGGAATTTAAAAGAGCTTTGGAGGACTTACGGTCAAATAAGGCAGAAGGGATAGATAACATTCCATCAGGATTTCTAAAATCATTGGGGGAAGTGGCAACAAAACGACTATTCACGTTGGCGTGTAGAATATATGAGTCTGGCGATATACCATCTGACTTTCGGAAAAGCACCATCCACACAATTCTGAAGACGGCAAGAGCTGACAAGTGCGAGAATTATCGCACAATCAGCTTAACACCTCATGCATCGAAGCTGCTTGCAAGAATAATATGCAGAAGACTGGAAAAGAAAATTGAGAATGCGCAGGTGACAATCAGTTTGGCTTTAGGAAAAGTAAAGGGACGAGAGAGGCAATTATGACGTTACGGCTAATAATGGAAGCAAGGCTAAAGAAAAATCAAGACACTTTCATAGGATTTGTCGACCTGGAAAAAGCGTTCGACAATATAAAATGGTGCAAGCTGTTCGAGATTCTGAAAAAAGTAGGGGTAAGCTATAGGGAGAGACGGGTCATATACAACATGTACAACAACCAAGAGGGAATAATAAGAGTGGACGATCAAGAACTAAGTGCTCGTATTAAGAAGGGTGTAAGACAAGGCTGTAGCCTTTCGCCCCTCCTCTTCAATCTGTACATCGAGGAAGCAATGATGGAAATAAAAGAAAGGTTCAGGAGTGGAATTAAAATAGAAGGTGAAATGATATCAATGATACAATTCGCTGATGACATTGCTATCCTGAGTGAAAGTGAAGAAGAATTAAATGACCTGCTGAACGGAATGAACAGTCTAATGAGTACACAGTATGGTTTGATAGTAAATCGGAGAAAGACGAAAGTAATGAGAAGTAGTAGAAATGAGAACCGCGAGAAACTTAATATCAGGATTGATGCTCACGAAGTCAATGAAGTTAAGGAATTCTGCTACCTAGGCAGTAAAATAACCAATGACGGACGGAGCAAGGAGGACATCAAAAGCAGACTCGCTATAGCAAAAAAGGCATTTCTGGCCAAGAGAAGTCTACTAATATCAAATACCGGCCTTAATTTGAGGAAGAAATTTCTGAGGATGTACGTCTGGAGGACAGCATTGTATGGTAGTGAAACATTGACTGTGGGAAAACCGGAACAGAAGAGAATCGAAGCATTTGAGATGTGGTGCTATAGACGAATGTTGAAAATTAGGTGGACTGATAAGGTAAGGAATGAGGAGGTTCTACGCAGAATCGGAGAGGAGAGGAATATGTGGAAAACACTGATAAGGAGAAGGGACAGGATGATAAGACATCTGCTAAGACATGAGGGAATGACTTCCATGGTAGAGGGCAAAAACTGTAGAGGAAGGCAGATACTGGAATACGTCAAGCAAATAATTGAGGACGTAGGTTGCAAGTGCTACTCTGAGATGAAGAGGTTAGCACAGGAAAGGAATTCGTGGTGGGCCGCATCAAACCAGTGAGTAGACTGATGACATAAAAAAAAAAAAAAAAAAAAAAACTCCTAGAGACGTCTCTGACGTAAGCCTTCTGTCTGATCACCTGCATCCATTCGTGTCCATTGTGCATTCCGACGGACTTGGTCAATTCCAGCCGGACAATGTGACACCCCAAGCGTCCAGAATGGCTACAGAGTGGCTGCGGGAACACACTTCTGAGTTTAAATATTTCCGCTGGCTACCAAACGCCCCAGACATAAACATTATTGAGCTTATCTGTGATGCCTTGCAACGTGCTGTTCAGAGATCTCCATCCCCCCATATTCTTAAGAATTTATGGACAGCCCTTCAGGATTCATAGTGTCACTTGCCTCCAGCATTACTTCAGACTTTAGTCGAGTCCACACCACGTCGTGTTGTGGCACTTCTGCGTGCTCGATGGGGCCCTGCGCGATATTAGGCAGGTGTACCTGTTTCTTTGGCTCTTCAGTGTAATTCCACAAGTAGTATGTCAGTAGTTGTTTAATAGTCAGACGCTTATTGTTCCATGTAAAGTAATTTTAATTAATGACTACGCGTTATATAGTTTACTATTAAATTTGCGAAACTTGTTACTCGTGTACCGTAGCCATAGTGCCCTCTGCTGTCCTTAGTTATTTCTATAAACACCAAACGCATTAAGTCATCATAGCAATGACTATATACCAACATCTACAACTTGTCGTTGATAGCTACACCAGAATATTTTACGCTATGTACGGCGGGTGTGCATGTCTATTAATCATGTAAACACTATTTATTTTTCTTATGTAGCATCAGGCCTTTTGTAGATATAGCTTCAGCATATTGTACTTAGTTGGTTAGACTACTGTTTTCGTTTGTAACATATCTGAAGATGGCAGTAACGGAAACTGGTATGAGAGAAGCGTAAAGCTTGTGTTTTCCAGAGGAACCTGTAAGGTAATTAAAACATCATTAATACCCCTCGTAGGTGTTGTCAAGCCAAGAAGACAAAGGTGATAAATATGTGGACCTTTATGTTACGCGTCTAAGTACTTTCTTCACTTCACACAGCATTATGTACGTGATGTACGATGGCGGGAGTTCGAAACCCTTCGATATTGCCCCGTTCTTAATGGCGTCTGTATAGAGTACCCGTCAAGACTTTCGGTACAGCCGTAAAACATTGGACACACCAGGGCGGCAGGGAGTCAACGCGGTCGGAGAAATAAGGTTTTACGGCGCGCAGCCAAGCCGAGCAGCCCGCAGAGAGTGCGCGCGGGTATCGGCCGGCGCCCGGCGCCGTAATTTACGAGCGGCCCGGGAGGCGGCAGCTTTAACGACTGGGCCGGTTCGGTCGGCACTTGTTGTCGCTGCGGCAGGTGCGGGCAAGTGCCGATCGCCGCCGCCGCCGCCGCCGCCGCCACCGCCGCAACAAATTGCAACAAGCGACAAGAGGGGCTTGGCCGGCGTCGCTGTGCGCCGGCTGCACCATACGTCAAACTCAAGCCGGTCGCCTGAACGCCTACCACCTACCCGAAATGCATTACACTGGGTGTGCCGTAAGTAATAGAGCAAACTGACTCTGCTGTACATACACGACAATAGAAGCAAACACCTGCCAGTAAACACAGGTCGGCAAACGAGCCGTTTTCGAAATACGCTGAGGTGAAAAAGTCAGCGGTAGTGATGTGGCAGCACTGTGTAAACAAGGTATGAAAGGGCAGTGAATTGGCGGAGCTGTCATTTGTGCTGAGGTGATTCACATGTGAAGGTTCCCGTCGTGTTTATGGTCACACTACCGGTATTAACAGACTATGAACGCGGAATAATAGTTGGAGCTAGACACATGGGACATTCCATTTCGGGAATCTTTAGTGTCGTATCGGCCGCCGCACAGCAGCCAACTCGGCGCGGCGTGCTACAACACTCGCGGCACACAGCGAGTACCGCTGGCGCCGAACACGATGTCAACAACTGGCGCAAGTAAACGCGTCGTCGCGGGGTTAGCGGCAGCGTACACACCACTATCGATACGGATTACCCTAGCGGCGCTGCCCTTGCCACCAGAGTGAGCAACCGTATAAGGGCGCCATCTACCAACACTCTGATTGGCCGGACCTGCGGATTTAAGCGAGCTCCCTGAGCCCGTTTAACCAGTTCAATCTTCGCCGATGGCTGTGTCACTACCCGGCTGCTGGATTCACAACGACCGAACCGTACTGTGGCGTCCCTGGCTGGAAACTTGCGACGCGTCGGTATTGACTGGTTGGCAGTGGTTTTGACTTGTATTCTCTACTAGTGACTCTGATTTCTCCTCGCCGCTACGTCCGCAGCTCGTGGTCGTGCGGTAGTGTTTTCGCTTCCCACGCCCGGGTTCCCGGGTTCGATTCCCGGTGGGGTCAGGGATTTTCTCTGCCTCGTGATGACTGGGTGTTGTGTGCTGTCCTTAGGTTAGTTAGGTTTAAGTAGTTCTAAGTTCTAGGGGACTGATAACCATAGATGTTAAGTCCCATAGTGCTCACAAGGGAACCTCCCCATCGCACCCCCCTCAGATTTAGTTATAAGTTGACACAGTGGATAGGCCTTGATAAACTGAACACAGATCAATTGGGAAAACAGGAAGAAGTTGTGTGGAACTGTGAAAAAATAAGCAAAATATACAAACTGAGTAGTCCATGGGTGACATAAGCAACATCATGGACGAAGTGTGCTTAGAAGCGCCGTGGTCCCGTGGTAGCGTGAGCAGCTGCTGAACGAGAGTTCCTTGGTTCAAGTCTTTCCTCGAGTGAAAATTTTACTTTATTTTTGCATAGTTATTATCTGTCCGTTCGTTCATTGACATCTCTGTTCACTGTAATAAGTTTAGTGTCTGTGTTTTGCGACCGCACTGCAAAACCGTGCGATTAGTAGACGAAAGGACGTGACTCTCCAATGAGAACAGAAAACATTTGATCGTAAGGTCATAGGTCAACCGATTCCTCCACAGGAAAACACATCTGATATATTCTATACGATACTGGTGACGGCATGTGCGTCACATGACAGGAATATGTTGTCGACCCACCTGACTTGTACGCTTGGCGAATGGGTAAAAAGATTCTTCTACCTTGCCCGATTTAGGTTTTCTTGTGGATGTGATAATCACTCCCAAAAAAGTGATGAAAACATAAGAGTTTGTCACATAAACTGAAAATAAAAAATTAAAATTTACAATTGATGGAAGATTTGAACCCAGGACCTTCCGTTCCGCAGCTGCTGACGTTACCACGAGACCAGGGCGCTCCTACGTTACTATTGTCCTTATTGTTGCTTATGTCACCTTGAACTACTCAGTTTGTATATTTCGCTTATTTTTTCACAGTTCTACACAACTTCTTCCTGTTTTCTCAATTGATCTGTGTTCAGTTTTTCAAGGCCTATCTACTGTGCCAACTTATAACTAAATCTGAGGGGGGTGCGATGGGGAGGTTCCCTTGTCAGAGCCATTTGAACCCCTTGGCGCTACAGCCAGCGAAGTGTTGTGTAGTCGAACTTAAGTTTTGTTTTGAGTGACAGAAGGTCAAATAAATTTGGTTATCACGAAATATTTGTTGTGTTATAGTGCGGACATAACAGTTAAGCATTCAGTACTCCGCGATCCATAATGCCATGAGTGCCAGTAATAACAGATTACTCTCTCACCACGGACAATGCAGTGGCCGACGGTATTCACTTAACGACCGAGAACAGAGATGTTTGCGTAGAGTTGTCAGTGTTAGTAGACAAGCAACACTGCATGAAATAACAGCAGAAATCAGTGTGGGACATACGAGCAACGTGTTCGTTAGGACAGTGCGGAGATAATAGCGTTAATGCACTATGGCAGCAGACGACCGTCGCGAAAGCTTTTGAAAGCTGCAGGGCCTCTCCTGAGATCGTGAGCCATAACGGTTGGATCCTAGCAGACTGGAAAACCTTGGCCTGGTCAGATAAGATCCGTATTCGGTTGATAAGAGCTGATGCCAGGTATCGAGTGGGAAGCAGACTCCGCGTAGCCGTGTAATAAATGGTTCAAATGGCTCTGAGCACTACGGGACTTAGCTGCTGAGGTCATCAGTCCCCTAGAACTTAGAACTACTTAAACCTAACTAACATAAGGACATCACACACATCCATGCCCGAGGCAGGATTCCAACCTGCGACCGTAGCGGTCGCGCTGTTCTAGACTGTAGCGCCTAGAACTGCTCGGCTGCACAGGCCGGCTACCCGTGTAACCAAGTGGTCATAAGCCACTGTGTAATCTGGTGGTGGCGCCATAAATGTGTAGGTTCTGTTTACACAGAAGGGACTGAGTCGTATGGGCCAACAGAACCGATCATTGACTGCAAACGTTTAGATTCGGCTACTTGGAGACTGCATGTTCCCAAATAACGATGGGATTTTCATGAACGACAGTGCGCGAAGTCAACGGGCCGCAATTGTTCACGATTGGCCTGAAGAAAATTATGGACAATTCGAGCGAATGATTTGGTCACCAATCGAACATTTACGGAACATAATCTAGAGGACAGTTCCCGCAGAAAATAGCAACACTTCCGTTATTACTGATGGTTATAGAGGCAGCATGGGTCAATATTTGTGCAGCGGACTTTCAACAATTTTCTACTTCTCTACCACAGCATCAACGGGGCCTCCTTGGTTAATGTCCCCACCCTACAGACGGATCACCGTCTATAATGTCGCTCGCCCTCACTTCGTGAGACATTGCGGAGAGGTCTGGAATTTAACCCAGGATGTTGGCGGAAAGACTGGTGATCAGGGACTATTAATCTTGGACTTTACGCCATCACCCTTCCTGTTCTCTCTGCCGTAAAGGCAACAGTGTGAGGTATTCCCATCCAAGTACTGGCTAGCCCGACAGTGCTTAACTTCGGTCTCTTATCCACAATGGATCAACAGAGATTCAAAACGGGTTTAGAAGAGGGAAAGATACAGAAGGAAAGATACAAGAGATGAAATTGGACTACTGACAATTATAGGTGAGAAAGAAGGAGAGAGAATTTTAAGCTGTTTTCATTGACCTGGAAAAAGCCTTTGATAGAGTACATTGGAATAAATTAATGGACAATCTAAGCAAGAATGATGCTGACTGTAGGGAGAGAAGGCTGATTAAAACCCGAGAGCTAGAACAGCAAATACGAGTACAGATTGAGAATGAGATGACTGAGGGAAGCAGAATTGGAAGGGATGTAAGACAAGGCTGCTGTATCTCCCCAACACTGTTTAATATATGTTCGGAGCACATTATTCATAAATGTTTGAAATGGAACATGGGAGTGTGGGTTGACGGTAATAGGATAGAAAGTATTCGATTTGCGGATGATATAGTGTTGTTGACAGAGAGCGAAAGAATTGTGGCTGGACTGTTTTAAACGAATTAAACAAGACGTGTGAGGAGTTCGGAATGAGAATTAATAAGTAACAAACAAAATGTATGGTGATAAGTGGAAAAAAGTAAGAACAATAAAGTTAGGACAGGAAGATATAGAAGAAGATAGTGCTTTCAGATATCTGGGAAACTTTATTACGGATGACATGGAATGTAATAAGTAGATGAAAACACGTATAGGAATTGCCAAGAAGGCATTTAATAAGAAGAAAAGGCTTCTATGTGGATGCAAGGGCAGGGACCTGAGAAAGATGCTGGCGGAGTGCTTCATACGAAGTGTGGAATTAGCATGGAATTATACAGAGCTGAGAGGTGGATGCGGGGAAAAGCGGAAGACAGAAGAACAGAAGCATTCGAGATGTAAATTTGAAAGTGGATGGAAGGAATAATATGGGTAAAGAAAGTGAGATCTGAGGAGGTGTTGAGAAGAGTGGAAAAGAGAGACAGACTTTAAAGGTTTTCAGGAAGAGAAAACACGATTGACTTGGAGACTGAAAGAGACGAAATTGTTTACTGGTGGATGCTTTGGAAGCAACGGTGAGTGGAAGAAGAAGAAAAAGGAGGAGAAGAGGACGCAGAAGATACCAGATTATGAGAAAACGAAGAGGGTAGCAACTGACAGGACCGCATAGAGAGCTAAATGTGAAGACCTGCTCTAGGACAGAACACCAATGAGTGCTGTTGTGAAAGATGCTGAAAGTAACAAAAATAATGTCGCTTGAAGTGAAGTCAGTAGCATTAATGTTTCTGATACAGAACTCCCGTAAAAGCAATGTTTTACTGTCTCGTGATGGTCAGACAGTCCGTGAAGCTGACAATTTAAATTCTTAGGACTGAAGGTAGATGGCACGTTTTCTTGTATGTAGCGCATTCTATGTCTTGTGAAGAAACTGAATGCTGCTGTTTTCTCTATGAGAATGATGTTCGCCGACTCTGAAGCTGGATCGCCAAGACTTACGTATTTTATTTACTTGTGGTCTGTTAGATCGTATGGTGTTACAGATTGGGCAGCTCTGTTCACCCACAAAGAATATTCTTAGCGCAGAAAAGAGTGGTCCGATTTGTCTCGAGCATTCAGGTGTCTTGGAATTATAACTCTGCCATTCCTGTACATATAGGGTGTAACGCGTATGAGTGCAGCTATTTTTATCTGTGGTACCTTAAAATGCACACACAGCAATGTATTTGTAGTTTTTTTCTCTGCATCTAACATTTTTCCCACAAACATGTTACAAACTTTACGACCTGATGCATTCTGCACGGTTGTAACTGCACCACTAAGAGAACTACACATGTCGGTATAGGCTAACCGTCTTGCCACATGTACTTTGAGTTACTAACCAAACTAAAAGCATATGACTTATAATAGTTATAATTATTGCTCTGCAAGTGACGCAAATGTAGTAATGTGCACTACCCTTACGCACCATTGGAAATACCTGTACTTCCACCTATTACACTCTGTATATTCCTTTATGAGATGTGTTGTTCGGTGAACATCAGATTGAAACACTTGGATAACACTTCCTAAAGCATTGTACAGAAAGAGTGCGTTTTCAATAGGCTTCCAGCAGAACTGAAAAAACTGAGTGTGTTTCAACTCCGAGAAGAAGGATTTTTGTGGGACCCACTACTTCTATTCTGTGCAGTTGATCCTCGCAGCAGTTAAGAACTTGGCTGCAATGGCTCTGAGCACTATGGGACTTAACATCTACGGTCATCAGTCCGCTAGAACTTAGCACTACTTAAACCTAACTGACCTAAGGACATCACACAACACCCACTCATCACGAGGCAGAGAAAATCCCTGACCCCGCCATAAGAACTTGGTTATTATTTATTCGTATAGCGTCTGATAACTTTTTGTGTTTTGCTAATTCCTTTGTTTACAAAATTTTGATCCTTGTTCTCTAAACTACGTACTGACGCAGTTCCACGGCCAACTAGCTTTTGCCAGCAGGGCCTCAGTTAACATGATAAATAAATAAATAAACACACAATAGTGGCTGTGTTAGAACGCTGAAACAGAAAGAGGCGACGCTATAAAGACCTGATAAACACGTAGGAAACATATGTGCAACTATGAGTTCGTGCCCGCTGACGTTTCATAAATGCACTACTGACCATTAAAATTGCTACACCAAGAAGAAATGCAGATGCTAAACGGGTATTCATTGGACAAATATATTATACTACAACTAACATGTGATTACATTTCCACGCAATTTGGGTGCATAGATCCTGAGAATTCAGTACCCAGAACCACCACCTCTGGCCGTAATAACGGCCTCGATACACCTGGGCACTGAGTCAAACAGAGCTTGGATGGTGTGTACAGGTACAGCTGCCCATGCAGCTTTAACACGATACCACAGTTCATCAAGAGTAGTGACTGGTGTATTGTGACGAGCCAGTTGCTCGGCCACCATTTACCAGACGTTTTCCGTTGGTGAGAAATCTGGAGAATGTGCTGGCCAGGGCAGCAGTCGAACATTTTCTGTACCCAGAAAGGCCTGTACAGGACCTGCAACACGCGGTCGTGCATTATCCGGCTGAAATGTAGGATTTCGCAGGGATCGAATGAAGGATAGAGCCACGGGTCGTAACACATCTGAAATGTAACGTCCACTGTTCAAAGTGGCGTGAATGCGAGCAAGAGGTGACCAAGACGTGTAACCAATGGCACCCCATACCATCACGCCGGGGGAAACGCCAGTATGGCGATGACGAATATACGCTTGCAATGTGCGTTCAACGCGATGTCGCCAAACACGGATGCGACCATCATGATGCTGTAAACAGAACCTGGATTCATCCGAAGAAACGACGTTTTGCCATTCGTGCACCCAGGTTCGTCGTTGAGTATACCATCGCTGGCGCTCCTGTTTGTCAAGCAGCGTTAAGGGTAACCGCAGCCACGGTCTCTGAGCTGATAGTCCATGCTACTGCAAACGTCGTCGAACTGTTCGTGCGGATGGTTGTTGTCTTGGAAACTTCCCCATCTGTTGACTCAGCGATCGAGACGTGGCTGCAGATCCGTTACAGTCATGCGGATAAGATGCCTGTCATCTCGACTGCTAGTGATACGAGGCCGTTGGGATCCAGCACGGCGTTCCGTATTACCCTCCTTAACTCACCAATTCCATATTCTGCTAACATTCATTGGATCTCGACCAACGCGAGCAGCAATGTCGCGATACGATAAACCGCAATCGCGACAGGTTACAACCTGACCTTTATAAAAGTCGGAAACCTGATGGCACGCATTTCTACTCCTTGCACGAGGCATCACAACAGCTTTCCACCAGGCAACGACGGTCAACTGCTGTTTGTGTATGAGAAATCGGTTGGAAACTTTCCTGTCAGCACGTTGTAGGTGTCGCCACCGACGCCAACCTTGTGTGAATGCTTTGAGAAGCTAATCATTTGCATCACAGCATCTTCTACCTGTCGTTTAAATTTCGTGTCGGTAGCACGTCATCTTCGTGGTGTAGCAATTTTAATGGCCAGTAGTGTATGTACTGATGTAGTTCCACGGTCAACTATCTTTCGCCCACTGGGCCCCAGTTACCATGATAAATAAGTAAATAAAGACACAAAAGTGGCTGTGTTAGAAGGCTGAAACTGAAAGAGGCGACACTATGAAGACCTGATATACATGTAGGAAATAGATGTGCAACTGTGAGCTCGTGCACGCTGACGTTTCATAAATAGGTTCCAGCACGTTTGCAAATTCGCCGACAATCAGCCAGAAAGTCCACCTTCCCGTCAGGAGCGGTGAAAGCCGTGCGACAGGAGTCAGTGTCGGATGTCGTTTGGAGGGGAGCGGGCGGTAATTGGGAAGCACGTGAGTGGACTGGGATCGCCTCATTACTCATTAGGCAGCCACGTCGCCGCCCCCGTCCCTTCCGTCTCCCACCTACCGTCTGATTGGCACCGGTGCCGGCCCACGGACGCTAACAATTCAGGGCACACACTGGGAAGATGCGCACAGTTAACACGAGAAACTGCTCTCCTGAATTTATACCCTGCTCGTCGTCTAAACAGTTTGTTTTTAACATGGCAAGTCAGCTGATTAAGCCTGAGAGGCTCTTTACTTTCACTTGCTGATAACTTGTCGGCTAACTGCTAGCAGCCGTTTCATTGTGATGGAGCGATTTGGTGCAGAGGTTCAGATACTTGCAACTTAGTGATAGATCATCAACAGCTATTAAATTTTAAATAGTACTTTCAGAATTAATCGTACTGTAAACACATTATATGTGGGGCATCCATAGTCGAATAATCAACATGCAATGTAAAAACATGTCGAATTTTTTGTAAATCGTGACATGTGTTTACAAGACCCTCAGTGGCATTGCAGCGAGAAGGACGTACTTCTCTGGGCGGTATCACTAACCTGGTGTCGTGCTGCTTCGGTAAGTCCCTCGTCGCACAGTAGTAGCGCTCAGTCGCCAGGTTCCATGTAGGTGGTGATCCTGCTGAATTGGAGTGTATAGGGATTCCAGTTGTTAATTGTCAACAACGTTTGTACTATACTTGTTTTAATACAGAAATTGCTTCGTCACACACGTCACAAAATCAGCATTTGCAATGTGGCGGCTCTGGAGTACGCTGTTATATTCGACCCTTTACACACATTGACACTGTTTTCTGATTTTACATAATGATAGACACTGCCCACGACACGTGGCGTTCTGATAACTAATAACTTCACTTTCTATCCTCTTTAACAACAGAAATATGTACTCCCGACCGTGCGTTTTGAGTGGCTCCTCGCGACTAACCCAAACTCTCTTCCCGAAGGATAAGAGAGACCAAGAGACCACCCCACCTTTCTCCCTCAGTCAATAAGGACACTTACGTCTCTCGCTGCGTTCATATCGCTGTTGCTAGGCACCTCCTATGATTTTATCACTAATGCTCCATGCTGACGCGTAATTGTTAAATGTACATGTAGCCTGCCTGCCACTGAGCATTCCCGATCGCATAAATGTGCGTAATACTTGGCTTAAACACGTGAAGGAAATGCACATATACATTACATGTTTCCGAAGAATTATGTTGTGATTTGGAATTTTTTGTAAAAATGTTAATTTAATCGACAAGATCATACAGTTATTAGTCTGTGTTTTTAGTTTTCCTTGTGGGTGAACACAGAAACATTCGTATATATAAAGACAACAAATAAGAAAAATCCTAAAACCACTTAGATACAAAGCAGCTTGTATAAATGCTACTTTCTAATATCTAAAACTTGTAAAATGACTCTGTCACGCCATATTGTTGCCTCTGCAGGTCTCTAGCCGTTTATTACTCACAAATTTAACTTTCGTTGTCCTGTTGTCCTTGGCTGCGTGTAATACTACGTTAATATCTAGACGAACACGAAGTGATAATTAATAATACAACTGAATATTTTTTGAAAGATCTACCTCTAAAACCTTACCTCCATACTAGTCCCGGTGGGAAGTAAAGGCGGAATCCATCTATGAGAAACGTCACTCTTTCTGTGGATTTATGAACATAGTTATTTAGTTTTTTCCCAGAGGGTTATACCAACGAACTAAAATTTTAAAATGTAACTTTTCCTCTGCTATCATGTAGCTCATATACTTAAACCAGTTGTGTAAAGATAACTGCAAATCAGATTTCTATCAATTTTAGTTAGGGAGCTCAAACCGGGAAATTTAAATGAAGTATTCAAAGGCGTGGCCATTTTCATGGGTGCTCACTCCGAGCGTCTTCTAAACGCCCTTCGCATGGGATTTAAAGTTGCAACGCATAAAAGATGCTCATGCCTCCTTTGCAATTTTACGAGGGGCGCTCAATAAGTAGCGCAACACATTTCCTTCTGAAAGCGGGTTGGTTTTATTCAGGATTCCCATACATCATATTATTGCCTGTTCTTTTGGCTACAAAACCCTATTTTTCAACATAATCTCCGTTCAAAGTCACGCCTTGCGCCACCTTACTGGCAGGTTCTGTATGCCCACTTGCTACCTCTATACTGATCAACGTCGCAGTCAACATCTTGCTGCTCCAGTAACCTCCAAATCAACCATGTACTGCTTCCCGTGGAGTACATCCTTCAATTGGCCGAACAAATTGAAGTCGGATAGTGGGAGATCCGGGCTGTAGGGTAGATGTGGAAGAGCAGTTCAACGAGGTTTTGTGATCTCCTCTACGGTGCGCAAACTTTTGTGAGCCCTTGCGTTTTCATGGAGAAGGAGAATTTTTGTAGCGACAAACACGCCGGAGTCGTTCAGAGCGGATCGTTACTCCTTGAAGGACGACGTCAATGAGAATAACCCCTTCAGAGTTCCAGAAGTTCGTCACCAACACTTTACCAGCTGAGAGTGCGGTTTTGAAGAGGTGGCGTAGAACCGGTCCATGTATCGCTGTTTAGTTTCCTGTCCGAAGTGATGAACACATGTTTCATCGCCTAGGACGACGTTCGACAAAAAATTGTCACGATGAGCTGCGTAATGTGCAAAGCAGTTCCACACAGATGGTCCTTCGACGCTCTCTATGGTCTCAGGTGGCGAACAACCCAGCGGGTACACTCCTTCGAGTAGTGCAGCTGGCGGAAGAGCTTGTCAGCACTAGCAACAGATACATCCAGTTGAGCTGAAAGGTTTCTTATTGCGATCCATCACCTGTTGTGAGAGTGTCCGCACGTATCAACATTGCTGTTGTCACAGCCGTGTGTGTGTTGTCGGCCGGCCGGCCGCGGTGGTCTCGCGGTTCTAGGCGCGCAGTCCGGAAACGTGCGACTGCTACGGTCGCAGGTTCGAATCCTGCCTCGGGCATGGATGTGTGTGATGTCCTTAGGTTAGTTAGGTTTAAGTAGTTCTAAGTTCTAGGGGACTGATGACCACAGCAGTTAAGTCCCATAGTGCTCAGAGCCATTTTTTGTTGTCGGCCGGCAGACAGGTTTGCGCGAACTTGCTACGATGATGACAGAAGTCTCATCAAAAGATTCACCGTGCTTCTGTTTATTACTAGGTCTCTGTGCATATTCTGCAAGTGCCAAGAATATCTGCGATGCTCTGGTTTCGCCAAAGACACTCAAAGACAGCTCTCTGCTTCGAATGTACCTCCATACAGACGCCATTTTGAAGGATGCGTATAGCGCCGCCTATCAGAGCTCCATAAAACTATAGGCGCTGAAGTGGGCTCTGGCTCTGAGCACTATGGGACTTAACATCTGAGATCATCAGTCCCCTAGAACTTAGAACTACTTAAACCTAACTAACCTAAGGACATCACACACATTCATGCCCGAGGCAGGATTCGATCCTGTGACCGTATCGGTCGTGGGGTGCCAGACGGAAGCGCCTAGAACCGCTCGGCCACAGCGGCCGGCGCTGAAGTGGGAAAATTATATAACCTCTCATAAAAAATTACGCATTTTTGCAACACAATCTGGCCGATAAAAGAAAATGTGTTGCATTACTTGCTGAACGTCCCTGATACTATGCTATTGAAAATACTGTTTTTGTGTGTTCCTTTCGTATGTTGCTAATAGGAAGTAGTAACGTTAGCTGCGAAAATTTCTTGACAACATATCTCAGATGCGATCTTTTGCCATTAGTAATGAGTCACATCATGTATACTTAAGTAAAACCATGATGGTTAACAGTCGTATTTCTTAACAACATTGCACGAGTCCCAGTTAGGACCATCATTCGGCTTTAATATTTTCTAGCGATAATCTGGTATCTCTACTTTGGTATAAAAAAATATTCGCATTCGTATTGACCACATATTTCCTCGTTTAAAATTGCAGCGTACCCACTAATAACATAAACTGTTTTTATTATATTCATACCGTAACAGCTTTCCATTCTCGTTGCACAGTGTATTTCAGAGAGAGATTTCATTAAAAACGAACAATTTCAAATCTGAAATGGGAACATAGTTTAATCCCGCAAAAGGTTAGCGTTTTATTGACATCATTCAATTTATATAAAAGCTTCATCTGGCTGTAGCAGCATATTAACAGCGTTAACCGATGAAGGAACGATTTCAAATACACGCACCAGAACGTGCTCTAAATATACTGTAAAACAAATGGCAACATATGTACACAAAATCATATACATTTTCAGATTTTTTTACAACGGAAAATGTTTGGCGTCATATCAACTAACTGATGAGTTTGAGTAGCTGATTCGGTTCTACTAGACACTGATGCAGAGATGAAACAGCGCCAGAGCACTCATTAAAATTGAAGTAAAAGCAAATCCTCACAGAAAAACAATTGTGATCCTGAACGGGAAGTTCCACCATTAATTTAAAAATCAGTAACTTTTATTTAATTTATTTAACTTTCCTCTGAACTCTATGATACTGTTGTTGAAATTTGTAAATTCTAGGACGGAGAAAACGCAAATATATCTACTCGTACGTGACGGGTACAACACTGATCGGTTGTTACAGTAACCAATGATTAATCACCGACACACTCCGCTACAGGCCACGGTGTTCCCATACAGAGTGTACGCAACTGCTTTAGTACCACGTTACACCTTTAATACAACTTTTGGTCTAATAACTATTACGAGTCATGTTTTCAAAAGAAACAAATTCAATACATACGCTCCGCGAACGGACCTACAAGATATCACGATAACAATAGGTCAATTGTGCCATCTTCTCTCAGTCCTTAATGAAGAAATTTCCAGCCCAAGCCGATACTTAAGTTTCCTATAGAGAATAATTCCTGGCGTTACCACAAATCTAATCTGTCATATTGAAGGCAGCGGGAAACGCTGAGCAGTCGGGAAGGTCAAAAGCTCGCAAACACAAGCGAGCTTCGGAAGGAATGCAGAAATACACACATCAAAAAAAGTTTTCCATGACTTCAGTTCCGAGAGTTCCGGAACCTGTACAGAATATTGAAATAGAGATCAACATAAACATCATTTCCGCCCTTGTTATTGCTCGTGAAGATCACACCTTGCATGTTGTACAACCATATAGCGAGATCTTCAGAGGTATTGGTCCTGATTGCTGTACACACCGGTACCCCTAATACCCAGTAACACGTCCTCTTGCATTGATGCATGCCTGTATTCCTCGTGGCATACAATGCTCCAGTTCATCAAGGCACTGTTGGTCCAAATTGTACAACTACTCAACGACGATTTGGCGTAGATCCCTCAGAGTGGTTGGCGGGTCACGTTGTCCATAAACAGCCCTTTTCAACTGATCCCTGGTATGTTCGATACGGTTCATGTCTGGAGAACATGCTGGCCACTCTAGTCGAGCGATGTCGTTATCGTAAAGGAAGTCATCCACAAGATGTTCACGATGGGGGCGCGAATTATCGTCCATGAAGACGAATGCCTCACCAATATGCTGCCTATGCACTATCGGTCGGAGGATGGCATTCACATATCATACAGCTGTTACGGCGCCTTCCATGACCACCAGCGGCATAAGTCGGCCCCACATAACGCCACCCCAAAGCAGCAGGGAACGTCCACCTTGCTGCACTCGCTGTACAGTGTGTCTAAGGCGTTCAGCCTGACTGGGTGGCCTCCAAACACGTCTCCAACGATTGTCTGGTTGAAGGCATATGCGACACTCATTGGTGAAGAGAAAGTGATGCCAATCCTGAGCAGTCCATTCGGCATGTTGTTGTCTCCATCTGCGCCGCGCTGCGTGGTGTCGCGATTGCAAAGATGGATCTCGCCATGGACGTCGGGAGTGAAGTTGCGCATCTTGCAGTCTATTGCACATAGTTTGAGTCGTAACACAACATCCTGTAGCTGCACTAAAAGCATTATTCAACATGGTGGCGTTGCTGTCAGGGTTCCTCCGAGCCATAATCCGTAGGTAGCGGTCATCCACTGCAGTAGTAGCCCTTGGGCGGCCTGAGCGACGCATGTCATCGACAGTTCCTCTCTCTCTGTACCTCCTCCATGTCCGAACAACATCGCTTTGGTTCACACTGAGACACCTGGACACTACGCTTGTTGGGAGCCCTTACTGGCACAAAGTAACAATGCGGACGAGATCGAACCGCGGTTTTGACCGTCTAGGCATGGTTGACCTACAGACAACAAGAGGAGTTTGCCCTCTTCCTGGTGGAATAACTGGAATTGATCGGCTGTCGGACCCCCGCCATCTACTAGGCGCTGCTCATGCATGGTTGTTTATATCTTTGGGTGGGTTTAGTGACATCTGTGAACAGTCGAAGGGACTGTGTCTGTGACACAATATCCACAGTCAACGTCTATCTTCAGGAGTTCTGGGAACTGGGGTGATTCATCTGTGCCAACCTCTTCCCAGAGTATCACTTGCAACCTACGTCCTCAATCATTTTCTGGATGTATTCCAATCTCAGTCGTCCCCCACAGTTTTTGCCTTCTACTGCTCCCTCTAGTACCATTGAAGTTATTACCTGATGTCTTAACAGATGTCCCATCATCCTGTGTCTTCTCCTTGTCAATTTTTTCCACATATTCCTTACCTCTCTGATTCTACGGAGAACCTCCTCATTTCTTACCTAATTTTCATCATTCATGTATCACCTCATCTCAAATGCTTCGAGGCTCCACTTTTCCGTTTTTCCCACCGTCTGTGTTTCACTACCATACAAGGCTGTGCTCCAAACTTACTTTCTCATGAATTTCTTCCTCCAATTAAGACCTATGTTTGTGTGGTGTGCGTACTGTAAGACCTTCGGTACACACACCATCAGATTATTTGACTTGTCGCTCTAATGAAGAAGGCGAGTGTCAGCAATATGTCTCGTGGTCTTATTGTGGCGTGTTTATCTTCTGCCGTTACGTCAGACGATAGAAATGCCACTTGCACGCTTAGAGTAGTAGATTGACGGTGACCAATTTTAAACAGAACTTGATTAGTTTTCAAACACATTTATTAAAATAATAACAAGCATAAAAATAACTTAACTTGGTTCTGGATGCTATTTACAATTGACATTCTGAAGTTCCTTTGGTCTTGGTACGTTAATCATATTCTCACATATCTATGATACTTGACAAAGTGTCTCTTCATTTATCTTCATGGCTATGTACAGGAATATGATAATCTTATTAGGCGCAGACTGAAACTTGACTATAGACTAATGCAGACTGACTGATCGGAGGTCTGTACACTCGTTATAATACCTCGAGCGTTCAGGTATCACTGCGCTAGTGCGATCCGCGAGGAGAAAAGGTTCTACGTCAGCAGCAGTCTCATTGGCTGCGTTACATATTAATACGCGGATCGGCGGAAGCAGAATTTGGTTCGTCTTAATGGCAGCGCCATCTCGTAGAGCGGAGACGGACGAGCGCTGCGCCTGCGCTGTTGTGCTTAGCGGGGCGCAATCTAGTGGGAAAGTTGTGTACGCGCTGACTACGCGGAACTATGTACACAACAGTTTGCTACTAGTAGACTTCTCTTGGCCAGGAAAGTCTTTTTTGCAAATACTAATCTGCTTCTTATGTCCTCCTTGCTCCGCCCGTCTGAGGTTATTTTGCAGGCTAGATAGCAGAATTCCTTAACTTTAGCTACTTCGTGATCACCAATCCTGATGTTTAGTTTCTCATTGTTCTCATTTCTGCTACTTCTCATTACTTTCGTCTTTCTTTAATTTACTCTCAATCTATATTTTATACTCACTTCATTTCATTCAGTACATTCTGTAATTGCTCTCCACTTTCACTGAGGATATCAGTGTTATCAGCGCATCTTATCACTGAAGTCCTTTCACTTTGTCCTGTAATTCCACTCTTAAACCTTTCTTTAATTTCCGTCATTGCTTGTTCGCTGTATAGACTGAACAGCAGGGGCGAAAGACGAAAGACTAAATCCCGGTCGTACACCATATTTAATCCGAGCACTTCGTACTTGCTCTTCCACTCTTATTATTGCCTCTTGGTTCTTGCACAAATTGTATATTATTCATCTTTCTCTATAGCTTATCCGTATGTTTCTGAGAATTTTGAACATCTTGCACCATTTTACATTGAATTGCCGTTCTGGTGCCTTTACCTTTCCTAGAGCCAAACTGATCGTCATCTAACGCATCCTCATTTCTCTTTTCCATTCTTTTGTATATTACTCTTGTCAGCAGCTTGGATGCATGAGCTATTAAACTGTATGTACGACAGTTCTGGCACTTGACGGTTCTTGCAGTCTTTGGAATTATGTGGATCAGGTTCCTCCGAAAGTCAGGCGGTATATCGCCACACTCACACATTCTATGCAGCAGCGTGACCGTCGTTTCGTTACCAATTCCCTAATGATGTTAGAAACTCTGACGGAATGTTATCTATCCTTCTGCGTTATTTGATTTTAAGTCTTCCAGAGCTCTTTTAAATGCGATTCTAAAACTGGATCTTCTATCACTTCTATATCAAGTCCTGTTTCTTCTTCTAGCACGTCATCAGATAAGTCCTCCCACTCAGAGGCCTTCAGTGTGCTCTTTCCACCTACACACTGTCTCCTCTGCATTTAACAGTGGAATTCCCGTTGCACTTTTAATGTTACCACCCTTGCTTTTAATTTCTTATATGCTGAGTCAGTCCTTCCGACAGTCATTTCGTTTTCGAATTCTTGGCATTTTCCATGCAGCCGTTTCGCCCTAGCTTCCCTGCACTATCTATTTATTTCATTCCCAAATGACTTGAATTTCTGTATTCCTGGATTTCCTTGAACATTTTTGTACTTGCTTCTTTCTTCAGTCAATTGAAGTATTTCTTCTGTTACCCACGGTTTCTTCGCACTTACCTTCATTGTACCTATGTTTTTGTTTACAACTTCGGTGATTGCCCTTTTTAAAGATGCCCATTTCTCTTCAACTGACATGCCTTCTGAGCTACTCCTTATCGCAGAATCTATAGCCCCAAAGAACTTCAAGCGTACCTTCTCATTCCTTAGTACTTCGGTGTCCCACTTCTTTTCGCGTTAACTCTTCATGACTAGTGTCTTAAATTTCAGTCTGCTCTTCATCATTGCCAAACTACGCCTTACAGTACCACATCTGATTTCGAAATCTCTGCCTGACCATGATGCAGTCTAACTGAAATTTTCCCGTATTTACTGGCCTTTTCCAAGTAACCGTCCCCCGCTTGCGATTCTTGAACAGTGTAGTTGCTGTTAGTAGCTGAAATTTGTGGCAGAACTCAGTTAATCCTGCTCTCTCATTTCTAGTAGCAAGCCCATATTCTCCAATAACACTTTCTTCTTCTCCTTTCCCTACACACGCATTCCAGTCTCCTATGACTATTAGATTCTCATCTCCCTTTATATACTGAATTACCCGTTGTACCCTCATATACTTGTTCTATTTCTCCAGCTTCGGCTTGCGACGTCGGCTTGTACACCTGAACTATCGTCGTCGGTGTTGGTTTGTTGTCGACTATTATGAGACTAAATTTATCACTGATCTGTTCACAGTATCGCACTCTCTGTCCTACCTTTCCACTGAACTCCTCTGACCAGAAATCCTTCAGATTTTCTAGCTTCAGTACCACGTTAAATCTTCTGACACTTCACGCCCAAATTCTCGATGACATCATGCCCACTGTTTTCCTTCCTTGGAATGGTAAAAATAACATTTTTGTCCACCTGATAGATGTGCGCACGTTTCGCACTTCTTTCGTATTTTTTATCATTTTTAATCTTACAGTGTATGTTTTTATTGCTCTTAATTTTCTATGTCAAAGTCACACTTATACTTGAGGGCGGATGGGAGCAATATTTTGTTTTATTTTTCCTTCAATTCAGCTGGCTCTCTCCATTAACCTAATGAACCCTTTTCCCGATTTAACCATGCAGCTTATGTACCACCTAGGGCTGTTGGTAAACCACACGTTTATTTCCTCCGTCCCCATCGAAACCATAATCATCAGACAACAGAATATATGAGATACAATAGAGCTTCTGGCTTTGGTAAATAGTTAAATGTATCTCGTATTATGTCCATTTCTATTAAGGATGCCAACTGATTTGTTGACAAGCTTTACAAAATACGCATCCACGACTAGCAACACCTCTTCGTTTGATCCAAAATGTTTTCTTTACATGTTCGTCTGAACCAACGCAGTGGGTGCCAGATCTTGTCAGTATAATTATTTTCTTGAGCAGGCTTTCACAGTCATGTAGAACGTTTCGATACACAACGATTTTTCTTGTTTTTTCGCTGTCTAATTTCAATCGCTACGATTCCTGTTTCGACATTACGGTGATTTCCAATATCGCAAGGTTTTGGGTCTACACACATGTCAAAAGTTGAAACATTTCTTTCAACTGCAAAAAAAAAGTTCAAATAGTGAAATCCAACAGTTTCGATACGAGCATAAGATAAAAACTGAAACTGTGGTGACAAATTAAGCAGTCGGATGTGAATATATTGTTCCTCGGAAAAAGCAGTCCTACAAACAATGTAACTTAATACAGGGAAAATGGCCAATACCGTTTTACCTCACAAGTGGATGACAGCAACTGTAATCACTCACGGCCGTCTAGCAACAAGCATTATTCATTCGGAGCGATTTCAAGTAGAGCATCTACATAAATACGCTGAGGAGACGACCGACTCCACCGGAGGAATCTATAGAGATGTGTTTTATCCACGAAGGATGTCCCTTATAAAACCCAAATTTGAATAGTTATCAGTAAGATGTCCGGCCCCGGTAGCTGAGTGATTAGCGTGACGGAATGTCAATCCTAAGGTCCCGGGTTCGATTCCCGGCTGGGTCGGAGATTTTCTCCGCTCAGCGACTGGGTGTTGTGTTGTCCTAATGATCATCATTTCATCCACATCGACGCGCAGGTCGCCGACGTGGCGCCAACTCGAAAGACCTGCACCAGGCGAACGATCTACGCGACGGGAGGCCCTAGCCACACGACATTTCATTTCAGTAAGATCTGCATTTTAATGACCTAAAAGCCAGCGAAAGATGCAAGAATTCATTACCTAAAACTTACATAACTAGCACCTTTTAACACCCCACCCGTCACTTAGCTGGTTTTGGCATGTGTTCACCCCAACTAATTGATTAACAGATCAACAGAGAGTGCAAAACTGCCGCAATATCGGATTACGCAAAAAAGTAATATGGCCCTGTGACTCCTGATTGAACTGCGGTGGCAGTGTTGACATTAATTTATTCAGAATTGATCACTTTTAATTAAAAAGGTGTGCACATTGATGTTATATTCAGCTATTGAACACCAGATGCAAATGTTGAACTTAAATTAATTAAGAAAGTTACTTGGGATTTCAACTACTTGATTGAAAACAGATGCAGTCGATTAGCAGAAATTTATTTTAACTCCCGACCTTCAATCATCACATTACGAGGCTCTCCTATCAGGCAGTGGTAATAAATTGCGTTTGCGTGGAGTAAAGTGTGATAACTCAAAAGCAATTCCTTACGACTGACCCAGGCGTAATGCGAAGTGCGAGAAGAATTCTACAATACACGGCCCATGAAACCCTCATGGAAACTTTGCCAACGTGATCCAACAAATTAATCAGTGGCCGGAGCGGGCGCAATATCACCGAATACAGTGTGGCGGAGTGGCGTCGTTGTGCAGACGTCGGCTGACCTCGTGGTGCTGCAAGGCTGCGCTCGTCTATTCACTCCTAGCTATCTTGCTCAGTACATAGCTGAACCAAAACTTTCTGTCTCCAAGCTCAATCGTTCCATTTGCTAAGTCCTAAACTGCAGAGATGCTCACTCTTTCTCAGGCAAGCTGAGTAAAGAACGCTACGTCTGCACTCTAGGCAAGCTGGGAATGGAAGACCTCTACGGAGACTTCTCACAGTCCGCTCTTCGCCTCGGTTTCCCGTCCAGCAAAATCACTTATGCCAATTGCAGCGCAAGTCGCGTTAATTGTGCGTTGCTTCCCAGCGCCGACCAATGCCTGCTCTGGGAAGTGAACAAATTCCCACAAAATTTCGTTTCCTCTCAACTTCTGCTATTTAGTCCCTCCCAGGCCACCCATCAAGGTTAGCATCTGCACAAACACAAATTTTTCCGGAATTCTGACTCCCAGGAGAGTACTTCAAATTCCTCGGTCCTACGTTCCCATCAGAGGCCAGCGTATTTCATTCTGTCGCTCTTCACCTGGTTGACTTGGGGTCAACCACCCATGCTGTCACTCATCTTAAGGCGGCTGGAGGCCGCACCGTGTTACCACTTTCTCAGATCTTGAGCCGCCCTAAGCTGCCTATTGTCGCTGTAGTGTCAGCAGACTTGCCAACACTACGCACACTAATTGAAAGAGGCGGCCAAGATGCACGCGCTAACTCACGAAGGATGGAGTGAGGTCTGATCTATAACAGGATATGTAATGAATGCTATAAAGAAAAGTACGTAGCTTCTGGAATACTTAACTTTAATCCATCCTTGGTACATCGCTGTTGACGTTATAAGTGAGACTCCATAGATACATGCAATGTTACTAATGACGCCTTGCTAGGTCGTAGCCATTGACTTAGCTGAAGGCTATTCTAACTATCTGCTCTGCACTTGAGCGAGGCTTCGTCAGTGTGCATCGCTAGCTACGTCGTCCGTACAACTGGGGCGAGTGCTAGTACGTCTCTCTAGACCTGCCGTGTGGTGGCGCTCGGTCTGCTATCACTGCTAGTGGCGACACGCGGGTCCGACATCTACTAATGGACCGCGGCCGATTTAAAGCTACCACCTAGCAAGTGTGGTGTCTGGCGGTGACACCACAGTTGCTTCCCTTCGCCATTCCCCAGCCGGCCACAGTCAACTCTAAATACTTCCCTGAGGTAAACTAGCGTCCAGTAAATCGACTCGTTTCCAAAAAATTTTCATGTCATGTGAATTACTTTAAAATCATCACCCGACATTAATTCTTCCAATATGTCCATACTGTACCCTCTACAAGATGCATTGTGCCTTGTCAGTCATTTTGTTCAGCCCTACTGTTCGCTCAATGTGAGTTAGGTGATCTTTAATGACTTCATGTAAAGGGCATAGTTCTTGCCATCTTACAACCTTACCTCTGAGCAAACTGTGTGAAACTAACTAGCATTTATTTTTGAGATTTCTGCATATGTCTGAGAAAAACACAAAGTAGAGTGAAAATAATAACACCTATCGCAATCATAAAACCATGTTTTTACTACTGCAGACGAGCTGTTTTAAATACTCCGAATTAGTTAACATGTCCTGTCAATTCTCAGTTTTTGCAGTGTTGTTTTGGATCTCAAGGTTCATTTTCAGGTTTTCCATTTTCAAAGTTAAACGGTTATTGCTGAGAATAGTTTTGTACCTGGAAAAGCTCCTCTTGACATCATAAGACGTCACAGCAGTGTTTGAAAGCGCCGAGGTCAGTGAATACTCTGCAAATCACATTTAAGAGGGTTCATCGAACCACCTTCACAAGTCTCTATTATTCCATTCTCGTATAGCGCGCGGAAAGAATGCACACCTATATCTTTCCGTACGAGCTCTGATTTCCCTTATTTTATCGTGGTGATCGTTTCTCCCTATGTAGGTCGGTGTCAACAAAATATTTTCGCATTCGGAGGAGAAAGTTGGTGATCGGAATTTCGTGAGAAGATTCCGTCGCAACGAAAAACGCCTTTCTTTTAATGATTTCCATCCCAAATCCTGCATCATTTCTATGACACTCTCTCCCATATTTCGCGAGAATACAAAATGTACTGCCTTTCTTTGCACTTTTTCGATGTACTCTGTCAGTCCTATCTGGTAAGCTTTGGTTCATTGTCTTCGAACGTTGTGGCATTCCCAAAAAGACTTTCACTAATTTTGCTCATTGCAGAATTTACAGGATTCCGCTGGAGAGCACTTCGCAGTTTATTGTTCACTTTGTCAGCCACATGACGATGTAGTCAACCCGATTCCGTCTGCAAATGTTTTTCAATATCCCGGGCATTACACAGTTGGTTTAGCAGCAGCTTCCAGTTGGAATTCGATTACTCGATAAATAGTAAAATTCTAAAGGCTGTCAAATCAACTAAGTACCTGGGTGTTAAAATTACAAACAACTTCAGCTGGAAAGACCACATAGATAATATTGTGGGGAAGGCGAGCTAAACGTTGCGCTTCATTGGCAGGACACTTAGAAGATGCAACAAGTCCACTAAAGAGACAGCTTACAGTACACTCGTTCGTCCTCTGTTAGAATATTGCTGCGCGTTGTGGGATCCTTACTAGGTGGGATTGACGGAGGACATCGAAAGGGTGCACAAAAGGGCAGCTCGTTTTGTATTATCACGTAATAGGGGAGAGAGTGTGGCAGATATGATACGCGAGTTGGGATGGAAGTCATTAAAGCAAAGACGTTTTTCGTCGCGGCGAGATCTATTTACGAAATTTCAGTCACCAACTTTCTCTTCCGAATGCGAAAATACTTTGTTGAGCCCAACCTACATAGGTAGGAATGATCATCAAAATAAAATAAGAGAAATCAGAGCTCTAACACAAAGGTTTAGGGGTTCGTTTTTCCCGCGCGCTGTTCGGAAGTGGAATGGTAGAGAGATAGTATGATTGTGGTTCGATGAACCCTCTGCCAAGTAGTAGAGTAGTCATGTAGATGTAGATGTAGATGTGATGGGTTTCGATACCACTAAAAAGATGGCGTGGGCGTGTGTCATGTTACCAGACAAGGTATCTGTAAATAACTATTTAACACTTTTGATAGTACTTGATTCATCTCTGTAAAGCACACAAAAGATGGTCCTTAATTTGGTGTATTTAGAGCAGTGATACTTAGCAGCAGTAAGCTAAGAGCCGACCGGAGTGGCCGAGCGGTTCTAGGCGCTGCAGTCTGGAACCGCGCGACCGCTACGGTCAAAGGTTCGAATCCTGCCTCGGGCATGGATGTGTGTGGTGTCCTTAGGTTAGTTAGGTTTAAGTAGTTCTAAGTTCTAGGGGACTGATAACCTCAGATGGTAAGTCCCATAGTGCTCAGAGCCATTTGAACCATTTTTGAGTAAGCTAAGAATTCCATCGCGCAAGAACAGGATGAGAGGGAAGGTGCAGCGAAGGTACTTGTTCCTTGAATTTCAACACCCTTGTTGGACCTTTCATACATTTACTTGCCACAGGACAGATCGCACCTCTCTTGCAACTCTGTGTAACGCAAGCGCAAGGCAAGTGACGTACACCAAACTGATGCAGAGAACCTGTGGGCCCTTGGCTGCTTTAGCCATGTATGAAGCACCACCTACTACTTGCAGCAAAACTGTCTGTTCACACCATCTGGCCACAGTAGCTTCATAGAGCTTGTCAAACAATACAACTGACTCCAGTGGTTGGAACTCCGTTGAAAGTTGCATTAAGTAGCATTCTTTATTTACTGATGATGACTAGTATCGGACATTGTGTTCATTTTCGCACCATCAGTCTTCGCAGTTGTTTCCAGGCATGCGTATTTGACGAAGACGGATGTCACCACAAATAACTAAACGATATTTCTGAATGCGAGTTTCGACGGATTCCAACCTTTTATTTCAGTAAGGAAGAGGTTGCTGACTTATTTCGGCATGCCTGCTCGAAGTCCGCAAAAATGGCAATAGTCGTTTTCTTTACTCTCTTGAGAGCTTCACATGTTAGGAGGAACATTTCTCCAGGCTCGTCCACTTCTGCAGCACCAACGACAACAACGTTTGCAACGTAAGGCCCCTCCAGATCCTTGGTTTCGTCTGCGAACACGCAGACGTTTTAGTCAGCAATACTGATTATTGTGTTGTTGAGCACCTTCTCGTAGCAGGCGGACAAATAGTTCTTCCTCAGTGTACAGGGTATCTTTACGACTTAAGGCTTAAGTAACTTTAAAACATGTTAATAACTTACTACTTGTTGAAAACCATTTGTTAATATCAAGTACAGTTCTGACGTTATTAAAGTCTTACGTTGTAAAGATAATTTATGGACACCCTGTAGCTGGGTGTATCATGTACTTCTCCAAGACCTTCCTGAAGCGTGGATTCTTCAGTTTGTCCAATGAAATGTTGCAAGGCACCATCGTGTCGCACAAGTCTTTAAGGAATGGTTGCACAGTTGAAGATGCGCCTGTCTGCTCAGATAACAGCGTTTGTCTGTTATCATTTTCAGCATTTCTCTTCACACAGCTGCTGCATTTAGCAGTATTACAGTGTTGTTGTACATTTAAGTGCTTTTCTGCACTAACTGCAATTTCACTTTGTTTACAAAATAATATTGCTCCTTCAATGCTGGAAAATTTCTCTCCAAAATCGGGAACGAAACCTTGCAACTTCATGCTGTTACTTTCGGCTTGCTCAGCAAAACTGAGTTTGCATTCAGACTGAATAGTGTGACAGCGTGTGTGATTTGTTTTACGTCAGAAGCCGCCTTTATTGCTTTCGAGAGCGTTTTGTTGACCCCGCTTCAGCGAACCGAATAGTACACAGGTCGTCAACTGCGGCCCATGGGTCGCATGCGGGCCGAATCAAAGATTCGTGCGGCCCGCAGTTGTCAGCCTTTTTTTATAATAATATCCACCTACCAACAAAAAGCCGTATCCAAAAACGTCAACTAACGCTAAGAACTTCTTCAGGATGTAGTTTTCCTGTTCAGCAGGTGACAGAAGTATATTAAGAGACATTACTATTTTCAGACGTGCTTCTTAATTTTCATTGAAGTTGATGAGTTCGGCCGCGAGCCAAGTTGGCCTCAGAGGTGTAAGTAGGGCGGTCACTACGAGCTTTTCGAATGTGAGAAGGGGGAGCACTTTTTTAGTGCAACAACTTTAAGGTCAGTGAGGATGGCGGCAATCTGAAACAGAAAGCAGTCGACAGCCAGTGTTCAGAGAGGAACCAATCTTTAATAATCAATACTTCTCGTCCGGCGGCGAACTTGTCCCTCTGTTAGTATAGCTTGTCTGTTGAGGGCACGAAATTAATTCAACTACATCCACAGAAACTGACGGGATTATCGGTAGCGACCGACCGCCGTGTCATCCTACGTAAATGACGTCATCGGATGCGGCAATGGAGGGGGAGGGGACAGCACCCGCTCTTCCAGTCGCTGTCAGTTTTCGTGATCTGTTGCCGCTACTATTCTGTCAAGTAGCTCCTCAAATGGTTTAATGTGTTTGAGTGCAACCCATTAATTCATGTAGGTTATCAATTAATAATAATTTTTTGTTTAATAACATATTATTCGCCGTTGACTGTGGAAATTAGTTACTTCGCAGTTGCAATTTTAGCCTTTGAATCATTTTTAAAAGGTGTTGCAACATACTTTACTTCAGCGCACCGAGCGAGGTGGCGCAGTGGTTAGACACTGGACTCGCATTCGGAAGGACGACGGTTCAATCCCGCGTCCGCCCATCCTGATTTAGGTTTTCCGTGATTTCCCTAAATCACTCCAGGCAAATGCCGGGATGGTTCCTCTGAAAGGGCACGGCCGACTTCCTTCCCCATCCTTCCCTAATCCGATGAGACCGATGACCACGCTGTCTGGTCTCCTTCCCCAAACCAACCAACCAACCAACTTCAGCGCATGTCAGAATATAAAATCCTGCGACCTGTAGACAAGTTAGAAAAAAGAAGTCGGAGGATTTTAAAGTCCGATATGCGGCAATGGAGGGGGAGGGGACAGCACCCGCCCTCAGACTTAACTTCTGAGGTCATCAGTCCCCTAGAACTTAGAACTACTTCTACCTAACTAAAATCTTTTGGAGTACCACTTGAAAATCACACAAAGGCTTAAACTGCGACTGTGAATTAAATAATTTCTATAGTCAACGGTAAATATGATGTCCTTTAAAAATATTGAAGGGCGGCGCGATTCTGTTGCACAATTTTTTTTTTCCCCCAGTCTTCTGACTGGTTTGATGCGGCCCGCCACAATTTCCTCTCCTGTGCCAACCTCTTAATTTCAGAGTAGCAATTGCAACCTACGTCCTCAATTATTTGCTGGATGTATTCCAATCTCTGTCTTCTTCCACAGTTTTTGCCCTCTACAGCTCCCGCTAGTACCATGAAAGTCATTACCTGGTATCTTAGCGGACGTCCTATCACCCTGCCGCTTCTCAAAAAAAATATGGTTCAAACGGCTCTGAGCACTATGGGACTTAACTTCTGAGGTCATCAGTCCCCTAGAACTTAGAACTACTTAAACCTAACTAACCTAAGAACATCACAAACATCCATGCCCGAGGCAGGATTCGAACCTGCGACCGTAGCGGTCGCGCGGTTCCAGACTGTAGTGCCTAGAGCCGCTCGTCCACCACGGCCGGCTCTGCCGCTTCTCTTTGTCAGTGTTTTCCACATATCCATTTACTCCCAGATTCTGCGCAGAACCTCCTCATTCCTTACCATATCAGTCCACCCAATTTTTAACATGCACCTATAGCGCCGCATCTCAAATGTTTCGATTCTCTTCTGTTCCGGTTTTCCCACAGTTCATGTTTCACAATGCTGGCTCCAGACGTACATTCTCAGAAACGTCTTGCTCAAATAAAGGCCTATTTTTGATAATAGTAGACTTCTCTTTGTCAGGAATGCCCTTTTTGGCCCGTGCTAGTGTGCTCCGTCCGTCATTGGTTATTTTACTGCCTAGGTAACAGAATTCCTAAACTTCATCTACTTTGTGACCATCAGTCCTCATGTTAAGTTTCTCGCTGTTCTTATTTCGTCTGCTTCTAATTACTTTCGTCTATCTTCGATTTATTCTCAATCCATATCCCGTACTCATTAGATAGTTCATTCCGATCTACTCATCATGATATCATTTCACCTTGAATTTTAATTCCACTCCTGAACCATTGTTTTATTTCCATCATTTCATCTTTGACGCACAGATTGAACATCAGGGGGGAACGATTGCAACCCCTTTCTTACACCCTTTTAATCCGAGCGCTTCGTTCTTGGTCGTCCACTCTTATGATTCCCTCTTGGCTCTTGTACATATTGTATATTACCCATTTTTCCCTATAGCTTACACCTACCTTTCTCAGAATTTCGAACATCTAGCACCATTTTATATTATCGAACGCTTTTTCCAGGTCGATAAGTCCTATGAACGTGCCTTGATTTATCGTTAATCTTGCTTCCATTATCAACCGCAAAGTCAGAATTGCCCCTCTGGTGCCTTTACCTTTCCTAAAGCCAAACTGATCGTCATCTAGCGTAACCTCAATTTTGTTTTCCATTCTTCTGTAAACTATTCGTGTCAGTAATTTGGATGCATGAGATGTTAAGCTGATTGTGTGATAATTCTCGTACTTGCCAGCTCTTGCAGTCATCGGAATTTTATGGATGATATTTTTCCGAAAGTCAAATGGTATATCGCCAGTCTCATACATTCTATTCATCAAAGTGAAATGTCTTTTTGTTGCCACGCTCACAATAATATTAGAAATTCTGATGGAATGTTATCTGTCCCTCTTGCCTTTTTTGATCTTAAGCCTTCCAAAGCTCGCTTAAATTCTGATTATAATGCTGGATCTCCTATTTCTTCTAAATTGAATCCTGTTTCTTTTTCTATAATATCAGACAAATCTTCCCCCTCATAGAGGACTTCAATATACTCTTTCCACCTATTCGTTCTCTCCTATGCATCAAAAATGGAATTCCCGTTGCCCTCTTATTGCTGCCGCTTTTGTTTGTAATGTCACCGGAGGTTGTTTTGACTTTCCTATTTATTTTAGTCCTCAGCGATGTGTATTTGTGTATTCCTGAATTTCCCTGAATTTTTTTGTACTTCCTTCCCAACTTCTGTGACTGACCTTTTCAGATACGTCCATTCGTCTTCAGAGTACTGCCTACTGAGCTACTCCTTATTGTTCTTTCTATTGCCTTAGAACTTCAAGAGTGTCTCGTCGTTCCTTAGTACTTCCGTATCCCACTTCTTTGCGTATTGGTTCTTCCTGATTAATCTCTTGAACTTAAGCCTACTCTTCATCACTATTACATTGTGATCTGAGTCTATATCTGCTCCTGGGTACGCCTCACAATCCAGTATCTGATTTCGGAATCTGTCTGACTATGATGTAATGTAACTGAAATCTTCCTCCATCACCCGGCCTTTTCCGAGTATACCTAATACTCTTGTGATTCTTGAACAGTATCCACTGTTACTATCTGAAATTTATTACAGAACTCAGTTTCTCCTCCTTCATTCCTCATCCTAAGCCCATATTGCCCTGTAACCCTTTCTTCAAATGGTTCAAATGGCTCTGAGCACTATGGGACTCAACATCTTAGGTCATAAGTCCCCCAGAACTTAGAACTACTTAAACCTGACTAACCTAAGGACATCACACACACCCATGCCCGAGGCAGGATTCGAACCTGCGACCGTAGCAGTCCCGCGGTTCCGGACTGCAGCGCCAGAACCGCTAGACCACTGCGGCCGGATAACCCTTTCTTCTATTGCTTCTTCTACAACTCCAGTCCTGTCCCATATGACCATTAGATTTTCATCTCTCTTTATTTATTGCATCCTCATATACTTTCTCTATCTCTTCATCTTCAGCTTGCGACGTTGGCATGTATACCCGCACTATCGTTGTCGGTGTTGGTTGGCTGTCGATTCTGATAAGAACAATCCTATCACTGAACTGTTCACTGTAACATGCTCTTTGCCCCGCCTTTCTATTCACAACGAATCCTACTCCAGATATTCTACTTTCCGCTGCCGTTTACATTAGCCGGCCGGAGTGGCCCAGCAGTTCTAGGCGCAACAGTCTGGAACGGCGCGACCGCTACGGTCGCAGGTTCGAATCCTGCCTGGGGATGGATGTTTGTGATGTCCTTAGGTTAGCTAGTTTTAACTAGTTCTAAGTTCTAGGGGACTAATGACCTCAGAAGTTGAGTCCCATAGTGCTCAGAGCCATTTGAGCCATTTGAACCAATTTTACATTACCCTATACTCATCTGATCATAAATCCTTGTCTTCTTTCCATCTCACTTCACTGAGTCCTACTATATCTATATTGAGCCTTTGCATTTCCCTTTTCAGATTTTCTAGCTTCCCTGCTGCATTCAAGATTCTGACATTCCACACCGTTGTTGTTGTTGTGGTCTTCAGTCCTGAGACTGGATTGAAGGCGCTCTCCATGCTACTCTATCCTGTGCCAGCTTCTTCATCTCCCAGTACCTACTGCAACCTACATCCTTCTGAATCTGCTTAGTGAATTCATCTCTTGGTCTCCCTCTACGATTTTTACCCTCCTCGCTGCCCTCCAATACTAAATTGGTGATCCCTTGATGCCTCAGAACATGTCCTACCAACCGATCCCTTCTTCTGGTCAAGTTGTGCCACAAACTTCTCTTCTCCCCAATCCTATTCAATACTTCCTCATTAGTTATGTGATCTACCCATCTAATCTTCAGCATTCTTCCGTAGCACCACATTTCGAAAGCTTCTATTCTCTTCTTGTCCAAACTATTTATCGTCCATGTTTCACTTCCATTCATGGCTACACTCCACACAAATACTTTCAGAAATGATTTCCTGACACTTAAATCTATACTCGATGTTAACAAATTTCTCTTCTTCATCCTCTCTACTTCGACCATCATCATTTATTTTGCTCCCCAAATAGCAAAACTCCTTTACTACTTTAAGTGTCTCATTTGCTAATCTAATTCCCTCAGCATCACCCGACTTAATTCGACTACATTTCATTATCCTCGTTTTGTTTTTGTTGATGTTCATCTTACATCCTCCTTTCAAGACGCTATCCATTCCATTCAACTGCTCTTCCAAGTCCTTTGCTGTCTCTGACAGAATTACAATGTCATCGGCGAACCTCAAACCTTTTATTTCCTCTCCATGGATTTTAATACCTACTCCGAATTTTTCTTTTGTTTCCTTTACTGCTTGCTCAATATACAGATTGAATAACATCGGGGAGAGGCTACAACCCTGCCTCACTCCCTTCCGAACCACTGCTTCCCTTTCATGTTCCTGGACTGCCATCTGGTCTCTGTACAAATTGTAAATAGCCTTTCGCTCCCTGTATTTACCCCTGCAACCTTTAGAATTTGAAATAGAGTATTCCAGTCAACATTGTCAACAGGTTTCTCTAAGTCTACAAATGCTAGAAACGTAGGTTTGCCTTTCCTTAACCTTTCTTATAAGATAAATCGTAAGGTCAGTATTGCCTCACGTGTTCCAGTATTTCTACGGAATCCAAACTGCTCTTCCCCGAGGTCGAATTCTACTATTTTTTCCATTCGTCTGTAAAGAATTCGTGTTAGTATTTTGCAGTTGTGGCTTATTAAACTAATTGTTAGGTAATTTTCACATCTGTCAACACCTGCTTTCTTTGGGATTGGAATTATTATATTCTTCTTGAAGTCTAAGGGTATTTCACCTGTCTCATACATCTTGCTCACCAGATGGTAGAGTTTTGTCAGGACTGGCTCTCCCAAGGTCGTCAGTAGTTCCAATGGAATGTTGTCCACTCCGGGGGCCTTGTTTCGACTCAGGTCTTTCAGTGCTCTGTCAAATTCTTCACGCAGTATCGTATCTCCCATTTCCTCTTCATCTACATCCTCTTCCATTTCCATAATATTGTCCTCAAGTACATCTCCCTTGTATAGACCCTCTATATACTCATTCCACCTTTCTGCTTTCCCTTCTTTGCTTAGAACAGCGTTTCCATCTGAGCTCTTGATGTTCATACAGGTGATTCTCTTATCTCCAAAGGTCTCTTTAATTTTCCTGTAGGCACTATCTATCTTACCTCTAGCGAGATAAGCCTCTACATCCTTACATTTGTGCTCTAGCCATCCCTGCTTAGCCATTTTGCACTTCCTGTCGATCTCATTTTTGAGGCGTTTGTATTCCTTTTTGCCTGCTTCATTTACTGCATTTTTATATTTTCTCCTTTCATCAATTAAATTCAATATTTCTTCTGTTACCCAAGGATTTCTGCTAGCCCTTGTCGTTTTACCGACTTGATACTCTGCTGCCTTCACTACTTCATCCCTCAAAGCTACCCATTCTTCTTCTACTGTATTTCTTTCCCCCATTCCTGTCAATTGTTCCCTTATGCTCTCCCTGAAACTCTGTACAACCTCTGGTTCTTTCAGTTTATCCAGGTCCCATCTCCTTAAGTTCGCACCTTTTAGCAGTTTCTTCAGTTTCAATCTGCAGTTCATAACCAATAGATTGTGGTCAGAATCCACATCTGCCCCAGGAAATGTCTTACAGTTTAAAACCTGGTTCCTAAATCTCTGTCTTACCATTATGTAATCTACATCTACATCTACATTGATACTCCGCGAGCCACCCAACGGTGTGTGGCGGAGGGTATCTGATACCTTTCAGTATCTCCAGGTTTCTTCCATGTATACAACCTTCTTTCATGATTCTTAAACCAAGTGTTAGCTATGATTAAGTTGTGCTCTGTGCAGAATTCTAACAGGCGGCTTCCTCTTTCATTTCTTAGCCCCAATCCATATTCACCTACTAAGCTTCCTTCTCTCCCTTTTCCTACTACCGAATTCTAGTCACCCATGACAATTAAATTTTCGTCACCCTTCACTATCTGAATTATTTCTTTTATTTCATCATACATTTCTTCAGTTTCTTCGTCATCTGCAGAGCTAGTTGGCATATAAACTTGTACTACTGTAGTAGGTGTGGGCTTCGTATCTATCTTGGCCACAATAATGCGTTCACTATGCTGTTTGAAGTAGCTTACCCGCATTCCTATTTTCCTATTCATTATTAAACCTACTCCTGCATTACCCCTATCTGAATTTGTGTTTATAACCCTGTAGTCACCTGACCTGAAGTCTTGTTCCTTCTGCCACCAGACTTCACTAATTCCCACTATATCTAACTTTAACCTATCCATTTCCCTTTTTAAATTTTCTAACCTACCTGCCCGATTAAGTGATCTGACATTCCACGCTCCGATGCGCAGAACGCCAGTTTTCTTTCTCCTGATAACGACATCCTCTTGAGTAGTCCCCGCCTGGAGACCCGAATGGGGGACTATTTTACCTCTGGAATATTTTACCCCAGAGGACGCCATCATCATTTAATCATACAGTTAAGCTGCATGCCCTCGGAAAAAATTTCGGCTGTAGTTCCCCGTTGCTTTCAGCCGATCGCAGTACCAGAACAGCAAGGCCATTTTGGTTAGTGTTACAAGGCCAGATCAGTCAATCATCCAGACTGTTGCCCTTGCAACTACTGAAAAGGCTGCTGCCCCTCTTCAGGAACCACACGTTTGTCTGGCCTCTCAACAGATACCCCTCCGTTGTGGTTGCATCTACGGTACAGCTATCTGTATCGCTGAGGCACGCAAGCCTCCCCACCAACGGTAAGGTCCATGGTTCATGGGGGGAGGACATTCCCCACCATGACTCCTAAAACGATATCCTTCCCTTGATTATTCAATCTGTTTCTCATGGTCACCTCCTTCTTGGCAGTCCCCTCTCGGAGATCCAAATGGGGGACTATTCCGGAATCTTTTGCCAGTGGTGTTACCATAATGACATCTATCCTGTGGATACATATTATGTGTCTTTAATGATGTGAGTTCCATTGTCTTCTGCATCGACATGTCGTTGTTCATTGCTGGTTTTTCCGCCTTTAGGGGAAGTTTCCCACAGCAGCAAGAGAGTGCCCTGAACCTCTAACCGCTCCTCTACCCTCTTTGACGAGTCCGTTGGCAGAATGAGCTTGACTTTTTATGCCGGAAGTTTTCGGCCGCTAATTCTGATTGTTAATGATAATTTTTGCTGTGGCGTCTTTCGGACGCAGGACCAAGGACGCTACCCCTAGATCACGAGTAATTTTTAGGGCAATATAAAATAGTTCATGAAGTTAAATGCGAGTGATGTTTATTAAAGATTGTGAGGATGTGTTGTACATTCTCTTCATTATGAAGGTGGTATGATGAAGCCTTTTTGTACACTACTGGCCATCAAAATTGCTAAAAAAAGAAGAAATACAGATGATAATTGGGTATTCATTGGACAAATATATTATACTAGAACTGACATGTGATTATATTTTCACGCAATTTGGCTGCATAGATACTGAGAAATCAGTACCCAGAACAACCACCTCTGGCCGTAATAACGGCCTTGATAAACCTGGGCATTGAGTCAAACATAGCTTGGATGGCGTGTATAGGTACAGCTGCCCATGCAGCTTCAACACGATACCACAGTTCATCAAGAGTAGTGACTGGCGTATTGTGGCGAGCCAGTTGCTCGGCCACCATTGACCAGACGTTTTCAATTGATGAGAGATCTGGAGAATGTGCTGACCAGGGCAGCAGTCGAACATTTTCTGTATCCAGAAAGGTCCGTGCAGGACCTGCAACATACGGTCATGCATTATCCTGCTGAAAAGTAGGGTTTCGCAGGGATCGAATGAAGGGTAGAGTCACGGGTCGTAACACATCTGAAATGTAACGTCCACTGTTAAAAGTGCCGTCAATACGAACAAGAGGTGACCGAGACGTGTAACCAATGACACCCTATACCTTCAAGCCGGGTGATATGCCAGTATAATGATGACGAATACACGCTTCCAATGTGCATTCACCGCGATGTCACCAAACACGGATGCGACCATCATGATGCTGTAAACAAAACCTGGATTAATCGGACAAAATGACGTTTTGCCATTCGTGCACCCAGTTCCGTCATTGAGTACACCATCGCAGGCGCTTCTGTCTGTGATGCAGCGTCAAGGGTAACCGCAGCCATGGTATCTGAGCTGATAGTCCATGCTGCTGCAAACGTCGTCGAACTGTTGGTGCAGATGGTTCTTGTCTTGCAAACGTCCCCATCTGTTGACTCAGGGATCGAGACGTGGATGCACGATCCTTTACAGCCATGCGGATAATATGTCTGTCATATCGACTGCTAGTGATATGAGGCCGTTGGGATCCAGCACGGCGTTCCGTATTACCCTCCTGAAGCCACCGATTGCATATTCTGCTAACAGTCATTGCATCTCGGCCAACGCGAGCACCAATGTCGCTATACGATAAATCGCAATCGCGATAGGCTACAATACGACCTTTATCAAGTTCGGGAACGTGATGGTACGCATTTCTCCTTCTTACACGAGGCATCACAACGTTTCATCAGGCAACGCCGGCCAACTGCTGTTTGTATATGAGAAATCGGTTGGAAACTTTCCTCGTGTCAGCACGTTGTAGGTGTCGCCACAGGCGCCAACCTTGTGTGGATGGTGCGAAAACCTAATCATTTGCATATCACAGCATCTTCTTTTTGTAGGTTAAATTTCGCGTCTGTAGCACGTCATCTTCGTGGTGTAGTAATTTTAATGGCCAGTAGTGTAATTGTGGGTAGAGATTGGTATGCACGTGGGCGTGCTGAAATATAATGTCTCAATGCCTCTAAGTTTTTTACGCGAAGCTTGAAAGGTGGCTACACTGAGCCACAGCGCCAGAGATTGCGCCAAAGAGTTTTATTCCGCCGCCTCCACTGGCATTGCTTGCTGAGATGTCGTAGTGAAGAGTTCTCGTCGAGAAGTTGTGGTGGAGAGTGCTTATCGAGATGTGGTAGTAGTGAGTCGGTGTTGAGATGTTGTAGTAAGGAGTGCTTGTTCCATGTTTTATACAGTTGTTTGATGGGCTAGACAGCAGATGTTCGAATGGAGATATTGTAATGATCAGAGTGCTTTTCGTCAATATCTATGAACGTAAAAAAAAATTCCCTATTCTTTTTATTATTTCAATGTCTTAAGTAAGGCGTCATTACAGGTTCAGTCAACAAAGCATCTGGCTTGTGTTCTTGTATTAGAGTGTAATTCTGGTTTCCTTACGCAATTATAGTATTTCTATTTTTTTTAATTACTTCAGTATAAATTGTATTTAAAATTTCTTGTCTTATTGAAGAAGAACCGTGCCAGATGTGTACGTTGAATCAGAGTTCCACACACAGAACAGTTACACTTGTGCTTTGGTTTCATACGTTTTATAGTTGCTGGGGACTTAATTAATTAATTGTGTTAACGGAAATTTTCTTTCATTCTATGTTGTTATTCTATGCAGTCAGATTGCGTACTAGAACTAGTCAGGGCCAACCGTTTACGAGACTTCGTAACCGAACAGACAGTTACTAAATCAAAAAATTAAAATTATTTGCATTAAATTTATAATTAAGCCCCCATGCACGTGGCGACCGCTGCTTCGGATCGTCCCTTGAAATTCTTCTGATTGTATAAATAGCAGACAGTAGTATTGTTGTAGTAATTCGTAGTTTAGTAATTGTAGTCTATATTGCATGTGTAGATTTGGTAATTGTCATTCTTTTAATGGTATATTGGCAGAATTTAATTTTTGATGTCTTGTATACAGGTTTGACAATTCTGTGCAGTTAGGAAGATTTCAATTGTTCGTTAATCGTGTTTGAGGGAAACATTTCGTGTGAATGGTATTGTTGGAGATAAAGTGTCATTGTGTGTAACTTTCATATAGTGACGAGTTTTGTATGTTTTGTAAATGATTACGCGATCGATGAAACAGGCAAAAATGATGAATACTCAGAATAACGAAATTGTTGACATGGCGAACTCGCCAACACAGGACAACAGGATGGTGAATAATGAAGTTGAAAACAATTTAATAAGTAGGGAAAATAGTTCGGAAACAGTTCAAAATTTTTCACAATCGATAAATTTTCAGATTACGTGGTTAACGACAGAAGAAATGGAGCAGTTGATGGGTGCTATATTAAATTTGGGAGCACGAATGGAAACACAGTTTCGATCTGAATTAAAAACACAAATGGGAACAACGGAAATTCGGTTAGACTCATTGGGATCACAGTCAGGATCTGAATTGAAAACAGTGACAACACGGCTAGAAGCTAAGATGGAAACAATGGCAACACGGTTAGGCTCACAAATAGGAACATGTTTCAAAAACATGAAAGATGAATCAAAGAAAGAAATTAGAGAAGAAGTACAACCGATTTTGAATGCTCACAATAATAGTTTAATTTCAACAGAAATTAGACAAGAGGAAGAGGACCGAGAACAGGAAGAAAAAGATCGCGTGTTAGTACAAAAATTTTCCGAGTTAAATTTACAATGTGCACACGATAAGGAAGAAATACTTGAAAGAATCGAGGAATCCGTACCAAATGACAGAATAAATAACTTAACGCAACAGTATGAACAGTTCACTACTAATTGTGACAATACCGAAACCCGAGTCGCGACACTTACGGAAGACGTAAATAAACAGCACAATTAAGTGACTCATCGGAAAGAGTTGAGGAGATCTCAGATAAATTGACAAGTCTTAGTTTAAATGGGGACAGAGATTCAGATGATACAGCACCATTGATATTTGCAGAAAACGAAGTGTATCAGAACATAAATAAACATGTTGAAAATCAGGGAAGATGAACGCGTTAAAAGGGAAGTTGAGGCATTAAGAAAGCAAGTCAAACAAATCGAAGGCGAAATCGTAGGAAAAGACAGCAGAAGAAATTTAGAATCACAGATAGCAGAGGGCTTTGAAGAAAATAATTTATTTCATTTACGAGAAGCAACAAGAGAGCGCCAGGCGCGCGAGCTTGACAATAATCGACATTGGGACTGGGACAGACGCGGTAGGTCTTTGTCGCCACGAGGCGAAAACTTTGAGTATAAACACTTTTTGACTGTTCGGAAATTTAAGATCTTTCGTAATTCTAAGAATGACATACATCCATGTTCATGGCTAGATCAATTTATGTACGCACTTCCACGAAACTGGCCACTAAGTCACAAACTGGAAATTATGTGCGGCTATTAATGTCCTCAGGGGATTCACTACACTAAGTGAATATGTGCTGTACCGTGCATAGGGCCCCGAGCTGTGGTGGTGCTATTTCCCTTTTAGTTTTCTGCACCGCTGCCTACTCTTTTACTATTCTTTGCATCTGTCAAAACAACTCTTCGACTATCAATCTATCTAGAGAATCGGTAAAGAATAACCGGATATGACTATTTAACCCAAAAGTGATTTCGGAAATTACCGTTTGGACTTACTGTACCTTCAGCAGCATTCATTCGTAGTTTAAACAAAATTTTTCCTGTTTATCTTCGTGACAATATTACTTCATATGTTGACGATATTCTTATTGCTAAACGTTCTTGGAGTGAGCACAACTAAATTTTGGATTCATTATTACGTATTTTTGCAAGAGTTGGCATTACAGTGAACTTGGAAAAATCTGAATTTGGTCGTTCTCAGGTGAAATTCCTTGGTCATATTATTTCTACAGAAGGTATTCTTCCTGATCCAGAGAAACTAGACGCTATTCGTAATTATGCTGTACCTACCACAAAACGCGATGTTCGTAGTTTCCTTCGTGTCTATAATTTTCTTAGACGCTTTGTTAGATTGGACAATTTGACCACACCTCGTTTATGTGAACTATCTGGAAAGAGATCTAATTGGTGTTGGGATGAGGAAGCTCAGTCAGAATTTGAACAACTTCGTGATGCTTTAGTTGCTGTTCCACTTCTTTCACATCCGGATTTATCTAAAGATTTTTGTTTGGCGACGGACTCATCATACAAAGGCCTAGGTGCACACTTATTTCAAGAGATAGAAGAAAACGGCGTTGTAGTACAGAAAACTATTGCATTTGGAAGTCGTGTTCTCTCTAAATCAGAAAAGAATTACTCGATTACGGAACTTGAAGCTTTGGCTGTTGTTTGGGCTTTTACAAAATTTCGCATATTTTTGTATGGCAGACATACTACGGTTTACACCGATCATCGAGCTCTGGAGTTTCTTATGTCGACAAAATTAACTCATGGAAGATTGTCACGATGGGCGCTGTACCTACAGGAATTTGATTTTAGTATTGTTTACATACAGGGATCTTCAAATACTTTTGCTGATGCTTTATCACGTGCACCTATGGGTTTGAAACAAAGTGCTGAGGAAGACTGCAAAGAAAACAATTATTGTTTGATGTATATTCAAGGTATTGCGTTTGAGAATTTTATCTCGTCTTCGCTCCAGGACATCGCTAAGGAGCAAAATAAGGATCCAATCTGGAAGGACATTAAGGAGAAGTGGAGGAAAAAGGAAAGCGTTGCGATTAGACAGTATTATTTACTTTGCAATGATATTCTTTTTAAACGAAAATCGGTCGACAACTCTGTTTGGTTAGTTTGTATTCCTGATGAGTGGATTAATAAATTGATGTGGTACACGCATTTCAGTTATGCACACTTTGGTCCCAGAAAATGCTTCCATAAATTACGAGAAAATTGCTACTTCAGTAATATGGAAAAACGTATTCGATCTGTTCTTGCCAAATGCAAATTATGTCAAAAGGCTAAGCCGCCAACTATTTCTCACAGAGCACCGTTGTTTCCTATCATTCCAGCGAAATTAAAGGAGATAGCTGCAGTCGATTTGTTCGTTCCAGTGGTTCGTTCTACTAATGGTTTTGCGTACATTTTAGTAGCACTGGAATTGACATAAAAATATGTGTGTTTTACACCTTTACGCAAAGCAACAGCTCGTTCAGTATCTAATGCATCCATCAAACATTTTCTTAAAGAAGTGGGTCATGTTGATAAGGTTATATCAGATAATGGATCACAATTTCGCTCTAAAATTTGGCTTCGTACTCTACGGCGTCGTAAGATTAAACAAATTTTCACTTCACTTTTTCACCCTCAATCTAACGCTTCAGAGAGATGGATGAAGGAAATCAATAAATTGTGTCGACTTTATTGTCATCAGAATCACAGAACGTGGGATCAGTATCTTCATATTTTTCAAAACATTCTGAATGAACTCCCTAATGATTCAACTTGTTTACCGCCTATACTGATATTAAAAAACAAAGCACTGACAAATCGCATTTCTGAAATCGTTCCTTTTCCGCCTTCACGGAAACTGCGGCATTCTGAAGTTGTCAACCTGGCTCTGCAAAATATTGCATCTGCGGCTGATAGAAGATAGAAATCAGCTAAACATCCTGGTCATTTAAAAATCTTGTCAGTTGGTAAGGAGGTGTTAATTAAGTCTCATCGTTTGTCTCACAAAGGAAAGGGCTTGTGTCGCAAATTTTTTCTGCTTTATAACGGTCCATATAGAATTCGCAAAATTATTCATGATAACACTGTTGAAGTAGAAACTCTTAAATCTCGGCGCTCTAAGGGAATACATCATATATCGAACGTTAAAATTTTTGTGGAATGACATACTTTGAGAGACTAACAGTTACATGTAAACATGCACAGAATATAAGGATACCGCGCCGCGTTCCGGCGGCGGCACATACTCAAAGCAACAGTCAAGTCTGCGCGCCGCACAAGGCAGTCGTTGTCCGCAAACAGCCACTTCCCACGTCACGCGCCTACAGCTGATCGAGCGCTCAGTGCGAATGCACTGACAGCCGTAAACAAATACACAGTCTAATTTCTCCGAATAAATTCAGTATAAAGCTATAGTGACTTGATGAATTATGTTATTAACGTTCAGTATTTTTCAGGATACGGTTGTGTAAAATATTTAAGAACTTCAGGTAAATTCTGTGTGTGTCCGACGTTAAGAGGACTTGCTATCGAGAAAATTTCAGGAAGAATGTAATTTCGAAGAAGAAACTAATAAACTAAAAAGGTAACTATTAATTGAATTTATTTTTCAGGTAACATAATTCCACCTAGGTACGTACTTTAGACGCAATTTGCTGCTCGCGATTACGTGATTCATACTTTGTGCTAATTTCATGTTCTATGAATTTACTGGTGAAGCGACGTGCTTGCGTACGTTAACTGATTTTGATAATGATTGGTTAATGAACAGGGTTGTTACTTATGTATATTATGCATCGCTTGGCTGCTATGCTTTTTCACTGATGTCACTTTTTTTTATTATGTGCCTGCTGTGCTTATTTATTTAAATTATAATTGTCACCTGATTAGTTGTGCTGATATGTATGTAGGTTATACTTTGTGATTTATCTGCTTGCGCCTTCAGGTTTACTTATTAAGATTACATACGAACATTTATTTCCTTATGCTGATATGATGCTAATGACCTGTTTATTATGTAAGATACACATTTGCTGCTTTGCGTATGGATTGCATATTTACACGTTTCTGTTTTGTTGTCATAACTACTCTTTAATTTGGTATATAGAAATGCTGATATATGGTGTACGAACATGGAGTTTAGGTCACATTATGGTATTAATTATAGATTTTTCGCTTGGCAGAGCCTCGTTGTAGGAATTGTGCTGCATCCACTTCTTGACATTATGTTCTCTACTGGTATATTTACCCACTATTGCATGTTTTGCTTACGCTCAGTGCCTTATATTTTTTAGATAAGAAAGTGAACTGCTATAATTCGACGAACGACATTAGTACAAGAAACTTCATTGAAGTCACATGAGCTGGAGGTTTTATGGAAGCTGTATAAATTTATGCTAATAGGAAGGAAGCTAACGACATGACATACCAACACTAGGGTTAGACCATTGACAGTTATTACACTGCATTCTTCGTGAGCAATTGAAATAGCAAGTGACACTTGACACAAAAAATACTCCACATGTTTGCTTCTGCCATGATTCTTGAAGTGGTGTACACACTGTGAAATATTATGGTCATTTACACTGCGTAATCGTACTTAATTACTGACAGTTATTCGAACTAAAGTCTGTTAGAGGTCATGTATGCATTTCTTTTATTTTATGATAGTCAAGGTAACCAAAATGTATCTTATAATTCATAATGAGTAGAAGATTTGGGTCAGATGGATTACACAGAGGTTGTGTGTGGACATTGTGTCTACGGATTGTATGGGATGATGAACTGAAGTTTGCACTAGAATTTTATCTGTACTTGTTCGAGGAGACTGACTAGAGGAAAGAGTTGTTATGGAAGTGAAATGATATTAGCGATAAGGTTTATATGTATCGAGGTATTATTGAGGTATTATTGAGGTATAGAGATTATGTGAAGTTGATGATTATTGGAGTTTTGGTGGACAAGAGGTAAGGTAAATGATATTGATGATAAGATTTATATGTATCGACGTAAGAGGTATTATTGAAGTATTGAGATTATGTGATGCTGATGATTATTGGAGTTTTGGTGGATAAGAGGTAAAGTAAGTGAGGTGGATATTTTTTTTGTTGGTCTATATGGAACAAGGAGGATGAAGATAGCAGACTAGAACACTAAAGTGGAAGGAAGATTGTCTACACACACTTTGTTAAATCAATAAGCAGTACATACTTTTTTTTTTTGGAGAGAGGAAGTAATTGCATATTTTGGCTCACTGACAGTTGTTCAGCAACCGTACATTTTGATCTGGCTTGGCAAACATTGGTCTTGACATGATGACTATGACGTTGACTAACTATTATTGACTGTTATACATTGCAGCCACTACTACTTGATACACATGATGAACATCAAATTTTGACAGAATTGCACTTACACAGTTAACACTATTCAATTACACAGTAGTACTTAATGTGGATGAAAGATCAGTGAGTGTGTTTTGTGTGTTTTCCCTTCCTAATCCCAGATAAGTGGTACCGACTTATCTCCTAAATATTATTTTACTTGTTTGTTGTGGCTTTCACTGACACCCATAAATATTATAGGTTTACTGATATTTGTGTATTTGTAATAGTTAATATGACAATTATCTGACATCATTTGTGTGTTTGTTATAATTTGTATGTTTAGTGTAAGAGCATTGAGAATAATTTTGTAAAAACAATTGTGTGTGGATTCAAACTGTTGTTCACACCTGCACCTGTTCAACATTGATGTGTGACACTTAGAAATGTTTAATTTCTGCTGATGAACTGTCTGATTAGTGATGGTGAATATTATTAACTGTTACCTGCACTTGTTCAACATAATGCATGCCACTTAGAAATGTTTAATTTCTGCTGATGATCTGTGTGATTAGTGATAGTGAATATTATGGACTGCTGTCTGCACCTGCTCAACATTGCTGGGTGTCACTAATGGAACTGCTTCTACTGAAATAATATCACTTGTTGCTGTCTGCACCTGCTCAACATTACTGGGTGCCACTGTTGGAACTGCTCAACCAGTGATGAGATGTCACTTGTTGCTGTCTGCACCTACTCAACATTACTGGGTGCCACTAATGGAACTGTTTCTGCTGAATGATGTCACATGTTGGTGTCTGCACCTGTTCAACATTACTGGGTGCCACAGATGGAACTGCTTATACTGAAAATGTCACTTGTTGGTGTCTGCACCTGTTCAAAATTGCTGGGTGCCACTGATGGACTGCTTCTACTGAAAAGATGTCACCTGTTGGTGTCTGCACTTGCTCAACATTGCTGGGTGCCACTGATGGACTGCTTCTACTGAAAAGATGTCACTTGTTGGTGTCTGCACCTGTTTAACATTACTGGGTGCCATTGATGGAACTGCTTCTACTGATATAATGTCACTTGTTGGTGTCTGCACCTGCTTAACATTACTGGGTGCCACTGATGGAACTGCTTCTACTGAAATAATGTCACTTGTTGCTGTCTGCACCTGCTCAACATTGTTGGGTGCCACTGATGGACTGCATCTATTGAAATAATGTCACTCGTTGCTGTCTGCACCTGCTCAACATTGCTGGGTGCCACTGATGGACTGCTTCTCCTGAAATGATGTCACTTGTTGGTGTCTGCACCTGTTCAACATTACTAGGTGCCAATGATGGACTGCTTCTACTGACATAATGTCACTTGTTGGTGTCTGCACCTGCTTAACATTACTGGGTGCCACTGATGGAACTGCTTCTACTGAAATAATATCACTTGTTGCTGTCTGCACCTGCTCAACATTACTGGGTGCCACTATTGGAACTGCTCAACCAGTGATGAGATGTCACTTGTTGCTGTCTGCACCTACTCAACATTGCTGGGTGCCACTAATGGAACTGTTTCTGCTGAATGATGTCACATGTTGGTGTCTGCACCTGTTCAACATTACTGGGTGCCACAGATGGAACTGCTTATACTGAAAATGTCACTTGTTGGTGTCTGCACCTGTTCAAAATTGCTGGGTGCCACTGATGGACTGCTTCTACTGAAAAGATGTCACCTGTTGGTGTCTGCACTTGCTCAACATTGCTGGGTGCCACTGATGGACTGCTTCTACTGAAAAGATGTCACTTGTTGGTGTCTGCACCTGTTTAACATTACTGGGTGCCATTGATGGAACTGCTTCTACTGAGATAATGTCACTTGTTGGTGTCTGCACCTGCTTAACATTACTGGGTGCCACTGATGGAACTGCTTCTACTGAAATAATGTCACTTGTTGCTGTCTGCACCTGCTCAACATTGTTGGGTGCCACTGATGGACTGCATCTATTGAAATAATGTCACTCGTTGCTGTCTGCACCTGCTCAACATTGCTGGGTGCCACTGATGGACTGCTTCTCCTGAAATGATGTCACTTGTTGGTGTCTGTACCTGTTCAACATTACTGGGTGCCACTGATGGAGCTGCTTCTACTAAAATGATGTTACTTCTTGCTGTTTGCACCTGTTGACCATTGCTGGGTGCTACTGCTGGAACTATCAACTACTTGTTTTTTTTTTTTTGAATAATTAAAAGCATTTTATGTGAACATTTGTATAAACTGATTTTTTGTGTATTGTGTAAACTATTATGTAAAGTCACATGTATGAAAGAATTTGTATTGCTTACTGTATTTTATATATTAGGTTATTGAAAGGTCGGTGCAAAGCCAAAATTTTATCTAATTATGTGATATTTACGTATTAATATTATCTTTAGTTTTTGTCTGTATTTTTGTGGACGAATTTGGTGGTATTTTCACCACCAATGCTGGCAAAAATACCATCAAATTCTGGCCCGTGGAGGAAGGGCATATGAAAGGTGGCTACACTGAGCCACAGCGCCAGAGATTGCGCCAAAGAGTTTTATTCCGCCGCCTCCACTGGCAGTGCTTGCTATGTCGTAGTGAAGAGTTCTCGTCGAGAAGTTGTGGTGGAGAGTGCTTATCGAGATGTGGTAGTAGTGAGTCGGTGTTGAGATGTTGTAGTAAGGAGTGCTTGTTCCACGTTTTATGCAGTTGTTTGATGGGCTAGACAGCAGATGTTGTTCGAATGGAGATATTGTAATGATCAGAGTGCTTTTCGTCAATATACATGAACGTAAAAAAAATTCCCTATTCTTTTTATTATTTCAATGTCTTAAATAATGCGTCATTACAGGTTCAGTCAACAAAGCATCTGGCTTGTGTTCTTGTATTAGAGTGTAATTCTGGTTTCCTTACGCAATTATAGTATTTCTATTTTTTTTAATTACTTCAGTATAAATTGTATTTAAAATTTCTTGTCTTATTGAAGAAGAACCGTGCCAGATGTGTACGTTGAATCAGAGTTCCACACACAGAACAGTTACATTTGTGCTTTGGTTTCATACGTTTTATAGTTGCTGGGGACTTAATTAATTAATTGTGTTAACGGAAATTTTCTTTCATTCTATGTTGTTATTTTATGCAGTCAGATTGCGTACTAGAACTAGTCAGGGCCAACCGTTCACGAGACTTCGTAACCGAACAGACAGTTACTAAATCAAAAAATTAAAATTATTTGCATTAAATTTATAATTAAGCCCCCATGCAAGCTTTCAACGTTATCAACATTGTATATGTCTAATGTTAATTTCTCAACATAGTCGCCCTGGCGACGAACACGTTTCTCAACGAGAAACTAATTTGTTGATACCGTCATTGTAGAACGTTTGATTTCGTTGACGGAACCACAACCTCACCCCTCCTTGCTTCGCTTCACTACTGTCGAAAAGAAGTCTTCGATGGCGTTGTTTAAGTTTCGGTAACAGATGAAAATCAGATGGGGCAAGTTGAGACTGTATGCACGATGACCTACGACAGTGAACCCAAGACGTCGGATTGTTGCAGATGACGCAGCGCCCACGCGTTGACTCGGATTGTCATGCTGAAGGAGAGCGTGCTCTGTGTGCGGACGAACTCGTAGAATTCGAAAATCGATTACAGCAGTCTGTTTCTCACGCATCGGCGTAGCTGCGTTACACACAACCACGTTACACTCTACAATTCGGAGCCATCTATTGGCAGAGGGATGCAAACATGTTGACATGAGTAATGACAATGTAGAGTGTTAATAACGTTTGTTTTCTCGAAAACGCTTTAAGAGTTTTCACGTGACATATTCGGAGGCATAACTTTTCAGGACATCCTCGTACAGTACATAGTAAAGAATGTGAGATGTCTGCATAGGAGGAACTACCAAGAGGGAAGCAGGTTTATGAAGACGACTAAAATGCGAGCTGAGCAAGGAAGGGGTGGGATGGTACCTTCATATGGGATAGAATGGGTAGCGGAAATCATGGTTGAAGAAAGGGTAGATTTTGGAGATAATTTCATGGTCTGGGAGGGTAAGGCTCTTGAAATTACATAGGAAACTACACTGATTACTTGGAGCTAGGCTAGGGCCAAACAGATGTCCATAAAGGGTCGAAGACAAAGTGGACTTAACTTAATAAACGAATTATTGTTTCCCGTTGATATCTACTGATAAAATTCTCTCGATCTTCCAGCTGTGTCAAGTGGCTTAAGATCCAAGAGCTTTCGATAGAATACCCATCGGCCGTTGTCAAGTGGTGCCTGTCTTTTAGTTGCTGCTACCGTACTTTTATAACCGTGCTGTTATCTGTAACGTCAGTGGTCGTCGCTCCAGCGCCGTATAAGGTAACGTTTTCGTTCCGCGCTCTTCTCGACCTTCTGATGCCCGGATCACAAGCCGTGCTTAGCGACAGGTCACCGTGTTTACTGAAGATGTCCCAATTTTTTGTCTCGATTGTTTAAGGTTCAAATCATTCAAATGGCTCTGAGCGCTATGGGACTTAACTTCTGAGGTCATCAGTCCCCTAGAACTTAGAACTACTTAAACCTAACTAACCTAAGGACATCACACACATCCATGCCCGAGGTAGGATTCGAAACTGTGACCGTAGCGGTCACGCGGTTGCAGACTGTACCGCCTAGAACCGCTCGGCCACTCCTGCAGGCCGATTGTTTAAGGCTTGTGAAAGACGATGTAAGTCTTAGAACGGCAGGAGTACATTAATGACCGCGTGGGTGTGGATATTTTTATGTCGGACAGACTGTGTGAACTGTTCAGTAGCACTGTGTAGAAGAGGAGAGATGCTTTGCCTTCGGTACCCTGAGAATTCAGCGGTATCGGGGCATCCTCTAGAAAACGGACGTCGTATTGCATTCGAAGAGACGCTGTAGTTACATGGGCTAATAGTTCCTGGGATAGCGTAATTGTAAAAGCGATCGAGGTAAAAATTTGTGGCAATACCCTAAGTAAAGACGATTGGTTGCAATTAAACACGGCTTGGGACCTGCGCTATCAGAAGTTTGAAGCGGGCACGCAATGGAAACATTGACTTGTATGGCGGTGAACGGAGAACCAGAGACGTTACAGAAGGCATCGCGGCTTTATAAGAACGGCAACAGCAACAAAAAGACAATCACTCGACAGTGCCAGAGGAGTACTCAGCCAAAAGCTACAGCATTAGAAAATTGCAGCGAAATGCAGGAAGATTTGCAACGGAGAGCCACTTGGTACAGGGAGTGGCAACTGACCCTTAACATAGACATATGTAATGTATTGCGAATACATAACAAGAAGGATCCTTTATTGTATGATTATAAGATAGCGGAACAAACACTGGTAGCAGTTACTTCTGTAAAATATTTGGGAGTATGTGTACGGAACGATTTGAAGTGGAATGATCATACAAAATTAATTGTTGTTAAGGCTGGTGCCAGGTTGAGATTCACTGGGAAAGTCCTTAGAAAATGTAGTCCGTCAACAAAGTTGGAGACTTAAAAAACATTCGTTCCACCTATACTTGAGTATTGCTCATCAGTGTGGGATCCGCACCAGGTCGGGCTGACAGAGGAGATAGAGAAGATCCAAAGAAGAGCGGTGCGTTTCGTCACAGGGTTATTTGGTAAGCGTAATAGCTTTACGGCGATGTTTAGCAAACTCAGGTGGCAGACTCTGCAAGAGAGGCGCTCTGCATCGCGGTGGAGCTTGCTGTCCAGGTTTCGAGAGGGTGCGTTTCTGGATGAGGTATCGAATATATTGCTTCCCCTTTTATACCTCCCGAGGAGATCACGAATGTAAAATTAGATAGATTCGAACGCCCAAGGAGGCTTTCCGGCAGTCGTTCTTCCCGCGAACCATACGCGACTGGAACAGGAAAGGGAGGTAATGACAGTGGCACGTAGGGTGCCCTCCACCACACACCGTTGGGTGGCTTTCAGAGTATAAATGTGAATGTAGATGTAGAAGCTCGTGCATCTTAAACCACCTGACGTGGCAGGAAGATCGACAGACTTTTTTCTGGACTTTCTAACAACCCTTTCACAACAAAGGTCAAAAATTAATTATGATTGTAGTGTTGCTCACGCTGCTAAATATTGCATTTTCTAGCAACAACAAAGTTATATTATGTGGCAGGTGTCATTAGAGCACAGTTGATAAAGTCATTTCTTGAAAGAGTGGATAAACTAGGCACTCATCATTTCGTGTTTCCCACGCTGGTCTCGTTGTGAACTGATGGCTCAATCGTCGAAAATCTAGGTAGTGATGATTCCAAGCTCGGATGCAAAGAGGCCTAGGTGTTATTCAAAAGTTTTATAGATGTGTTTCATAAACCATTCTTGAAGATGAAACTTTTCCAAGTTAGGACAATGGTGATGTAAAAAAGTAATCACCACTCCGAATTTAAGTTACACTTCTTTTTTATTACTTTTGTTCCGATATCACGTAACTCGTTCCAAAACATCACTTCACAATATAAAACATACTTGAAACTATCTTCCTCACTGTTAAAGTTCAAATTTCATAAACTGACTACAATTTGCGTCTTTTTTACATGACGACCAAAGCTTGACTCTCTAATAAACGCTTACGCGCCCAAAAATCAGAGTTACAAGTACGTCAAAGATCGTAGTGACAAAAGAAAGAATACACATAAGATTAATATCATTGCAATATATACATATCGATGTATCGAAGTACCTCTACATTAATGAAATCAAATCTGAATGTTGTCACAGAAATATGTTAACTATTTTACAGAAACACATATTGCCGGTATCGAGAGGTTGAGGTGAGGTGCCGTAATGGTTACGTAATTCAAGTACCATTACAGCTTGACTTGTCTGTTAAATTCCGTTGAAATATGGACTAAAATGCTTGGAACATCGTGAGTAATGGGTGGTGATGTTCAAAAGTATTGGTATGTGACAAGGACTGTGGCAAGAAATCTGTTTCATCAGCTGCAGAAGAGGTATGTTGGACGCATGGGAACCCTCTGGAGGGATTTTGGTCTCACACTTACAGGGGAGCGCGTTGTATGGCGCTCGTTGGATGTGGGGGATTTTACAGGCTAGAACACTATTTGTGAAGGAGGTGGGTTTCCAGTGAGTACGGGGAGAGGAGTGCTACATTTGTCTGCGTGGTGTCCATTGCACTGGAGAGAGCGCAAGCGGCGAATGCTTGAGGCTCGTTGGACAAAATGAGACAATTCAGTTTGTAGTTATCGCAGTGCAGCAGCAGTACTCTTGAGACGGCGGCCGGCTGTTTACACGGGCGCCGCTTCCGCCGCCCCTTGCTGGCCAGTGTTTCGGCGCTGTTGCAGGCTCGCCAAGTGGCAGTTAATTTGGCGTCGCGCAGCAGTCCGGCCTGCGGGCGACAGCGGCGCGCGATGCTAATGCAATGGCCTCTCGCGCGGCGCCACCCGTCACGAGCACGGCAGCGCCTTCTTGCGTGGCGTGGCCCGGCGCCGTGTTTACGCCCTGTTTATGCCCCACGACGCCGGCTAATTGCCCGCGCCCTGCGTGTGACTCAGCGGCATTAGCATCGCTGCTGCCAGCCGCGAACCGTCAGCCCTGCCCTTCCCTATGCCTTCTTCTGGCTGGCTGCCTCCTCTGTGCGGCAGAGTGTTTTAATACATCTACATCTACATCCATACTCCGCAAGCCACCCGATGCTGTGTGGCGGAGAGTACCTTGAGTACCTCTATCGGTTCTCCCTTTTATTCCAGTCTCGTATTGTTCATGGAAAGAAGGATTGTCGGTAAGCTTCTGTGTGGGCTCTAATCTCTCTGATTTTATCCCCGTGGTCTCTTCGCGAGATATACGTAGGAGGGAGCAATATTCTGCTTGACTCTTCGGTGAAGGTATGTTCTCGAAACTTTAACAAAAGCCCGTACCGAGCTACTGACTGTCACTCATCCAGAGTCTTCCACTGGAGTTTATCTATCATCTCCGTAACGCTTTCGCGATTACTAAATGATCCTGTAACGAAGCGCGCTGCTCTCCGTTGGATCTTCTCTATCTCTTCTATCAACCCTGTCTGGTACGGATCCCACACTGCTGAGCAGTATTCAAGCAGTGGGCGAACAAGCGTACTGTAACCTACTTCCTTTGTTTTCGGATTGCATTTGCTTAGGTTTCTTCCAATGAATCTCAGTCTGGCATCTGCTTTACCGACGATCAACTTTAAATGGTCATTCCATTTTAAATCACTCCTAATGCGTACTCCCAGATAATTTATGGAATCAACTGCTTCCAGTTGCTGACCTGCTATTTTGTAGCTAAATGATAAGAGATCTATCTTTCTATGCATTCGCAGCACATTACACTTGTCTACATTGAGATTCAATTGCCATTCCCCGCACCATGCGTCAATTAGATGCAGATCCTGCATTTCAGCACAATTTTCCATTGTTACAACTTCTCGATATACCACAGCATCATCTGCAAAAAGCCTTAGTGAACTTCCGATGTTATTCACAAGGTCATTTAAGTATATTGTGAATAGCAACGATCCTACGACACTCCCCTGCGGCACACCTGAAATCACTCTTACTTCGGAAGACTTCTCTCCATTGAGAATGACATGCTGCATTCTGTTATCTAGGAACTCTTCAATCCAATCACACAATTGGTCTGATAGTCCATATGCTCTTACTTTGTTCATTAAACGACTGTGGGGAGCTGTATCGAACGCCTAGCGGAAGTCAAGAAACACGGCATCTGCCTGTGAACCCGTGTTCATGACCCTCTGAGTCTCGTGGACGAATAGCGGGAGCTGGGCTTCACACGACCGTCCTTTTCGAAACCCATGCTGATTCCTACAGAGTAGATTTCTAGTCTCCAGAAAAGTCATTATACTCGAACATAATACGTGTTCCAAAATTCTACAACTGATCGACGTTACAGATATAGGTCTATAGCTCTGCACATCTGTTCGACGTCCCTTCTTGAAGACGGGGATGTCCTGTGCCCTTTTCCAATCCTTTGGAACGCTACGCTCTTCTAGAGACCTACGGTACACCGCTGAAGAAGAGAAATTTGTTAACATCGAGTATAGATTTAAGGGCCAGGAAGTCGTTTCTGAAAGTATTTGTATGGAGTGTAGCCATGTATGGAAGTGAAGGGGGGCACGCATGTCTGCAGTCCGCTTTCAGCCGGAACAGCAAGGCTCACAAGATGTGATGAACCGAGCGTCAAGCAGCCCTACTGACCCGTGCGTGGATTAGCATCGGTACCTGCTCATTAAACTTTTCTTTGCTTCTTGTCGTAGCGATAGGTTCAATAGTATTCCCCAAGACACAGTGTAGTCGCTCTCTCCTGGGGATTCTGCTGGTTGTTGTTCTGGATGGTAACTAGGGTTGGTCACTGTGGACAGAGGTCTGGCTCGTCGTGTTATGGATGGTGGTCCTCAACTGTGAAATGTATGCGTACGCCATTCGAGCAGGGATGGCTAGAAGACAAAGGTAAGGATGTAGAGCCTTATCTTACTAGAAGTACGATAGATACTGCCTACAGGAAAATTAAAGAGACCTTTGGACAAAAATGACCACTTGTATGAATATCATGAGCCGAGATGGAAACCCAGTTCTGAGCAAAGAAGGGAAAGCAGAAAGGCTGAAGGAGTATATAGAGGGTCTATACAGGGGCGATGTACTTGAGGACATTATAATGGAAATGGAAGAGGATGTAGCTGAGGATCAAATGAGAGATACGATACTGCGTGAAGAGTTTGACAGAGCACTGAAAGATCTGAGTCAAAACAAGGCTCCGGGAGTAGACAACATTAAATTAGAACTACTGACGGCCTTGGGAGAGCCAATCCTGACAAAACTCTACCATCTGGTCAGCAAGATGTATGAGACAGGCGAAATACCCTTAGACTTCAAGAACAATATAATAATTCCAATTCCAAAGAAAGCAGGTGTTGACAGATGTGAAAATTACCGAACTATCAGTTTAATAAGTCACAGCTACAAAATACTAAAGCGAATTCTTTACAGATGAATGGAAAAACTGGTAGAAGCCGACCTCGAGGAAGATCAGTTTGGTTTCAGTAGAAATGTTGGAACACGTGAGGCAATACTCTACCCTACGACTCATCTTAGAAGAAAGATTAAAGAAAGGCAAACCTACGTTTCTAGCATTTGTACACTTAGAGAAAGCTTTTGACTGCGTTGACTGGAATACTCTCTTTCAAATTCTAAAGGTGGCAGGGGTAAAATACAGGGAGCGAAAGGCTATTTACATTTTGTGCAAAACCAGATGGCAGTTATAAGAGTCGAGGGGCACGAAAGGGAAGCAGTGGTTGGGAAGGGAATAAGACAGGGTTGTAGCCTCTCCCCGATGTTATTCAATCTGTATATTGAGCAAGCAATGAAGGAAACAAAAGAAAAATTTGGAGTAGGTATTAAAATCCATGGAGAAGAAATAAAAACTTGCCGATGATATTGTAATTCTGTCAGAGACAGCAAAGGACCTGGAAGAGCAGTTGAAGGGAATGGACAGTGCATCTAAAGGAGGATATAAGATGAACATCAACAAAAGCAAAACGAGGATAATGGAATGTAGTCGAATTAAGTCGGGTGATGCTGAGGGAGTTAGATTAGGAAATGGGACACTTAAAGTAGAAAAGGAGTTTGGCTATTTGGAGAGCAAAATAACTGATGATGGTCGAAGTAGAGAGGATATAAAATGTAGACTGGCAATGGCAAGGAAAGCGTTTGTGAAGAAGAGAAAGTTGTTAACATCGAGTATAGATTTAAGTGTCACGAAGTCGTTTCTGAAAGTATTTGTATCGAGTGTAGCTATGTATGGAAGTGAAACATGGACGATAAATAGTTTGGACAAGAAGAGAATAGAAGCTTTCGAAATGTGGTGCTACAGAAGAATGCTGAAGATTAGATGGGTAGATCACATAACTAATGAGGAGGTATCGAACAGATTTGGGGAGAAGAGGAGTTTGTGGCACAACTTGACAAGAAGAAGGGATCGGTTGGTAGGACATGTTCTGAAGCATCAAGGGATCACCAATTTAGTATTGGAGGGCAGCTTGGAGGGTAAATGTTAGAGGGAGACCAAGAGATGAATACACTAAAGAGATTCAGAAGGATGTAGGTTGCAGTAGGTACTGGGAGATGAAGAAGCTGGCACAGGATAGAGTAGTATGGAGAGCTACATCAAACCAGTGTCAGGACTGAAGACGACAACAACAACGCCATTCGAAAAATTACTGCTTCCCGCTCCTTTGTGGTAGCGAGTTCGGGTTTTACAGATTCGGCAAATTTGTTTATATTGCTTCGTTTTGTGGATCCTAGCTGCCAGTATTTAGTATACAGGCAAGGACTGGCATAGAAACAACATTTGTCACTGTAATTAAAGTATTGGTTGTGAACAGAAAAACCACTTTTCTGTGGCTTAGTTATAGAAATTTAATTTGATTTCTAGCCTTGGTTAGTTAGTTTTATTTGTGTGGGTCACCGTTCCAACTTACAAGAACATGCCCGAGTTATTCCAAAGCCGACTTGTGAGAAGCAATATCTGCCTGACTATAACTGCTTCAGTATTTGGTGCAATCATGGCTGGCTCAAGTGATCGATTTTAAATTGTTTTCCCTGCTTAAAGGCCTATGTATTAAAACTGCCACGAAAGATTAATCTGTTTCAATTGTTCCTTCCCTTTTATATTGTAAGTAGGTTTTTATGTTGGTAACGCCACGTAGCGCTCAGTATGATAATCACTGACTGAGCTGTGTGCAGTCTGTGGCTGGTTTGCATTGTTGGAATATTTGCTGTTTTAGTGTTGGGCAGTTGGCTGTTAACAGCGCGTAGCGTTGCGCAGTTGGAGGTGAGCCGCCAGCAGTGGTGGATCTGGGAAGAGAGATAGTCGAGCTTTGAGAGCAGACGATCTGGATGTGTGTCCGTCAAAAATACGAAATTTGTAAGACTGGATATCATGAACTGATATATATATATATATATATATATATATATATATATATATATATGATGATTTTGAACATTATTAAGGTAAATAAATTGTTTGTTCTCTATCAGAATCTTTCATGTGCTAAGTATGCCTATCAGTAGTTAGTGCCTTCAGTAGTTAGAATCTTTTTATTTAGGTGGCAGTATTGGTGCTCGCTCTACTGCAGTAGTTCGAGTAATGAAGATTTTTGTGAGGTAAGAGATTCATGAAAGGTATAGGTTATTGTAAGTCAGAGCCATTCTTTTGTAGGGATTATTGAAAGTCAGACTGCGTTTCGCTAAAAATATTGTGTGTCAGTTTAGTGATGATCAGAATAAGTAAAGAGAGAAAAGTCTGAGTATCTTCAGTTTTGCTCAGCTCTTTGAAAATCAAATAACGTAAGAGGTTTTCCAGCACTGTCATTTTTAAATTTTTCTAAGGGGACGTTTCAATATACTCCTGTGCCAAATTGTCACAATTACGAGGATTGGAAATTTAATAGTGGCAAATGTTTATTTAGAACTTATGCATCATCATCATCATCATCATTTAAGACTGATTATGCCTTTCAGCGTTCAGTCTGGAGCATAGTCCCCCTCATAAAATTCCTTCATGATCCCCTATTCCGTGCTAACATTGGTGCCTCTTCTGATGTTAAGCCCATTACTTCAAAATCATTTTTAACCGAATCCACGTACCTTCTCCTTGGTCTGCCCCGACTCCTCCTACCCTCTACTGCTGAACCCATGAGTCTTTTGGGTAACCTTGCTTCTCCCATGCGTGTAACAAGACCCCACCATCTAAGCCTGTTCGCCCTGACTGCTACATCTATAGAGTTCATTCCCAGTTTTTCTTTGATTTCCTCATTGTGGACACCCTTCTGCCATTGTTCCCATCTACTAGTGCCTGCAATCATCCTAGCTACTTTCATATCCGTAACCTCAACCTTATTGATAAGGTAACCTGAATCGACCCAGCTTTCGCTCCCATGCAACAAAGTTGGTCGAAAGATTGAACGGTGTACAGATAACTTAGTCTTGGTACTGACTTCCTTCTTGCAGAAGAGAGTAGGTTGTAGCTGAGCACTCACTGCATTAGCTTTGCTATACCTCGCTTCCAGTTCTTTCACTATGTTGCCATCCTGTTAGAATATGCATCCTAAGTACTTGAAACCGCCCACCTGTTCTAAATTTGTTCCTCCTAGTTGGCACTCAATCCGTTTATATCTCGTTCCCACTGACATTACTTTCGTTTTGGAGATACTAATCTTCATACCATAGTCCTTACATTTCTGATATAGCTCTGAAATATTACTTTGCAAACTTTCAATCGAATCTGCCATCACAACTAAGTCATCCGCATATGCAAGACTGCTTATTTTGTGTTCACACATCTTAATCTCACCCAGCCAGTCTATTGTTTTCAACATATGATCCATATATAATATGAACAACAGTGGAGACAGGTTTCAGCATTGTCTTACTCCTGAAGCTACTCTGAACCATGAACTCAATTTACTGTCAACTCTAACTGATGCCTGACTATCCATGTAAAGACCTTTAATTGTTTGCAAAAGTTTGCCTCCTATTCCATAATCTCGTAGAACAGACAATAACTTCCTTCTAGGAACCCGGTCATATGCCTTTTCTAGATCTATAAAGCATAGATACAAATCCCTGTTCCACTCATAACACTTCTCCATTATTTGCCGTAAGCTAAAGATCTGGTCCTGACAACCTCTAAGAGGCATAGACCCACACTGATTTTCATCCAGTTGGTCCTTAACTAATACTCGCACTTTCCTTTCAACAATACCTGAGAAGATTTTACCCACAACGCTGATTGAGGAGATACCTCTGTAGTTATTACAATCTTTTCTGTATCCATGTTTAAAGACTGGTGTGATTACTGCTTTTGTCCAGTCTGATGGAACCTGTCCCGACTCCCAGGCCGTTTCAATTATCCTGTGTAGCCATTTAAGGCCTGACATTCCCCTGTATTTGATGAGTTCCGACTTAATTTCATCCACCCCAGCTGCTTTATTGCACTGCAACCTATTGACCATTTTCACTACTTCCTCAAATGTGATCCTATTTCCATCATCATTCCTATCCCATTGTACATCGAAATCTGAAACATTACTGATCGCATTTTCACCTACATTCAGCAACTCTTCAAAATATTCCCTCCATCTGCCCATGGTATCCACAGGATTCACCAGCAGTTTTTCTGACCTGTCCAAAATACTTGTCATTTCCTTCTTACCTCCCTTTCGAAGACTGCTAATTACACTCCAGAATTGTTTTCCAGCAGCTTGACCCAAAGTCTCCAACCTGTTTCCAAAGTCTTCCCAAGATTTCTTCTTGGATGCTGCAATTATCTGTTTGGCTTTGTTTCTTTCTTCAACATAACTTTCTCTGTCTACCTGAGTTATAGTATGTAGCCATTTTTGATACGCCTTCTTTTTCCTTTTACAGGCTGCCTTGACTGTGTCATTCCACCAAGCTGTTTGCTTCATCCTACCTTTACACACTACTGTTCCAAGACATTCTTTAGCCACTTCTAGTACTGTGTCCCTGTACCTTGTCCATTCCTTTTCCAATGACTGTGATTGACTACATTCACCTAACTGGTACCTTTCTGAGATCATTGTTATGTACTTGTGCCTGATTTCTTTATCCTGAAGTTTCTCCACTCTTATCCTCCTACATATGGACCTGACCTCCTGCACTTTCGACCTCACAATACCAATTTCACTGCAGATTAAATAATGATCAGTGTCATCAAAGATTCCCCTGAATACACGTGTGTCCCTCACAGCCTTCCTCAATTCCTGATCTGTTATTATATAGTCAATGACAGATCTGGTTCTCCTGCCTTCCCAAGTATACTGGTGAATGTTCTTATGTTTAAAAATGGAGTTTGTGATTACTAAGCCCATACTGGCACAGAAATCCAAGAGTTGTTTCCCGTTCCTGTTGGTCTCCATATCCTCTCCAAATTTACCCATGGCCTTTTGATACCCTTCTGTTCGATTTCCAATCCTGGCATTAAAATCACCCATGAGCAGAACACTGTCCTTGTCCTTTACTCTAACAACTACATCACTGAGTGCATCATAAAAACTATCCATCTTATCTTGATCTGTCCCTTCACAATGCGAATATACTGACACAATCCTAATTTTCTTGCTAGACACTGTCAAATCTATCCACATCAGTCGTTCGTTTACATACCTTATTGCAACTACGCTGGGTTCCCTTTCTTTCCTGGTGTAAAGCCCTACACCCCACTGTGCTATTCCTGCTTTGACTCCTGACAGGTAGACCATGTATTCTCCCACTTCCTCTTCTTTCTCACCCCTTACCAGAATGTCACTAACAGCTAAAACGTCCAACCTGATCTTACTTGCAACCTCTGCCAGCCCTACATTCTTCCCAGAGTAGCCCCCATTGATATTAATAGCTCCCCATCTCATTACCATTTGTTTGCCGAGTCGTATCTTAGGAATCCCTGGTTTGTCAGTTAGAGGTGGGACTCCGTCACCTCCAAAGGTCCGAGGCATTTTGCTCTGATTGTTGCCAGCATCACATTTAAAGTACCAGGGAAGCAGGTTGCTAGCCTTACTTGCCCCGAGTCCCATTGAGTTTCACCCCTAACGGTTGAGGGACTAACCGGTGGATTTGGTAGTCTTTGCCGTCTGAGCACAAAGGTGACCACGACTCAGAATATGTCCAAGATGCCCAGCCTGATTCCAAAGTAACTGGTATCCCGACTGCCGGGACCACTTACTTGGCCACTCATACGTTGCCCATGGTTCATGAACTAGGACATGACTACAGGAACCCACACCATGAACCACAAGAACTATGCAAAATAGATAAATGTTTCAAAGTTTTACTGTCCTTCAGAGTAGTCACCAGAATTGTGTATAACCAGTTGTCAGTGATGTGGACCTCGTAGGATAGCTTTAGCAGCGCCAGTTGTGTTGATAGTTCGAGAGGAGCGGTCTATTTCCCGAATCTCTGTAACAGTTCTGAATCGAATGCCAAGAAGTGCTTCCTTCATCTTAGGAATCAAGTTGAAATCACAAGGGCTTAAGTCCCCGGACTGTAGTGGATTGCAGGCTGTGTTCCAAAAATGAACAGCTTAGGGAAAGAAGCGGTGACACTTTCTGCAGGATCCGCCCATCATTTTGTAGAACAACGCCCGGTCTCGTGTGGCACCAACTTGGGACTGATTTAGTCGATATATGGGGATTGATTCCTGAGATGAAGAAACTTTATGGCATTCATTTCAGAACTGTTATAGAGATTCGTCAGGCAGTAGACCGCTCTACTCGATGTATCAACACATCTGGCGCTGCTAAATGTGCCTACGACCTCTACATTGCTGGCAAAGGGTTATACACAATGCTGGTGACTACTCTCAAGGACAGGAAAACTTTGAAACATGTGTCTGCTTTGTGCAGGTTGTAAATAAATACTAGCCACTATTAAAGTTCTAACCCTCGTATATTTTTTAATTCAACATTACTGCGTCGGAACATAAAAAGTTACGCTGTATTGTTCACAGTTAAGGCCTGAAAGGGCTTTATGAAATCTTTTGGTGTGCGATCTGCAATTCATTCCTGTTGTTATCACCTTGTGGCTGCGTGGTTTTAATTTTTACCCTGTGTGTATTTAGAGTAACTAATCTGAGTTCAATAAAGGGGCCAAACAATGTCTAGGCTAAGCTTAAGCCGGTCACCTTACGTCAGCACCTGAATATTAACCAAATGTGTTTGTTTTCAGCTCTTTCAATTTTCATTAAATACTGTCGATGTTGGCACGCGGAGTAGCCGTGCGGTCTTGGGCGCCTTGCCACGGTTCGCTCTACTCCCCCGTTGGAGGTTCGAGTCCTCCCTCGGGCGTGTGTGTTTGTGGGTGTGTGTGTTGTCCTTAGTGTAAGTTAGTTTAAGTTAGATTAAGTAGTGTGTAATCCCAGGGACCGATGACCTCAGCAGTTTGGTCCCACAATAACTTACCACCAAATTACTTATAATCCTTTTATGTTGATATATGAACTGGGCATTTCATTAACTCATCTACTGAATACAGAATAATTATTGTAAAACTTGTAATTCTGTTAATATTAATTCCTCACTGCTCATGGGTTTTAAAACTCATATGAGCACAACTCTAAATTTTTCCTTAAGTGATTAATGTCAATTGTTATTCTCTTTGTACTCAACTCAGGTGTCCAGCTGGGTGCAATCTTTTTCGTAATACGATATTTCGAGCAGCGTACCTTGCCATCAACCTCGGGTGATACCTGCAGAATCAACATCTTTGCTACATCCCCCCTCATTTATACCGTGATCCCTCCTCATCCCTTATCCCACTACTCGCTCACACGACTCATCAGGCAGAGTGGTGGGGGGACCGGATCGCCAAAGGCTCGCCATGAACTCCGATACCTCATTGCTTCTCTAGTCGCCGTCGGGAGCGGAAATGTCTCTCAGCCAACGGTGTGATTTTAATTGACTAAGCGCTGGGTATCAAGCTTTTCCTATAGTGCAGCCACAGTCTCTGCTGATCAGCCCATCGGTTACTCGTATTTCAAAAGCCTCCTTCAGAACACAGCCACAGAACGGATAGGTCGATTTAACACTTCCGTATCTCCATACTTCATTGAGTCCCCTGTAGCTGTGCAATGTTCTGCAAGCACAGATATTGCTGCTTGCCTAAGTTCGGTGTTTCATCTGTGTTCTTTGGATGTTTCTTCCATTGTGCACACAATCTCCCCGATGTTACAAAGAATACGGTAAACATCCGGTTTAATGAACCCTAAGTCGTTTTTCACCGTACTTAACAGTGCATGCGGTTTCGGAGGTGGACGGAAAACGCATTTAATTTTGGGTCGAGCCAGGATTCTGCCGATTTTGTTGGATATTTTGCCGGTGTACGGCAGATACGCCATTCTCCTATCCTTCTTGTCGTGTTCTATTTGTTTGGCCCGTATGCTCTGCCTGAAAGCACGTCGGATCTGCCTCCCAGCGTAACCGTTTTTTTTTCTTTTTTTTTTTTTTTTTTTTTTTTTAAATGCGTCCTTAAGGGGCTCCGGAACGCCCTATACTTGCAATGTTAAAATAACGCTTATAAATTACATCTTTCCTCACAAAGTATTTGAGGTAGGAAGTTGAACTATTTACAGATTATTTATTGGAATATGGGCTACAACTTAACACAGGGATTTTACAAAATTTTAGTTCAGTTATTAAAGATGATTTTTTTTTCAATTGTAATGAAAATTCACAACATTTTTTTGCAATTTTTTATTTATATATTCAAAAATATACAGTTTTTTGGAAAAAGGCTGTGTTAAATTATGCAGAAGGTACTGTGTAACATTTGCTGAAAGTTTGAAACAAATATGTTTGGAAGATCCTTAGAAAACATGTAATTAGTATGAGAAAATAAAAGTTTTGGGAATCGAGCGACAAAGATTGGATTAACTTTTTAGTGCATTCCAGGTCCATAGGATGGATTATCTTCATCCTCTGCAAACTCCTCCTCCAGCTTTCTCTTGTTCCTCCTCCTGTTTACTCTTGCTTGTATTTCTAGACTCTTAACAGCCCTGTCTGCAGCCCGAAGGCGTTCCTTGTCTAAAGCAAGCATCGCTCGTTGTTGTGTTCGTAGATTTTGCTACTATTTTCTTCAGTTGCAGTTACTGCAACACTGTTCCAAAAGGTGGTCATGTATGAACACTTATCACATTTCAGTTGTATTTCACTAGCAAGTCCTACGTGCTTTATTATGGAGAGTTCCAGACCAACTTCACTACAATGAATACATCTTACACAGTTTGAAAAAATTCCTTTGAGAACCGACATATCAAATATTTCATTCACATCCGATTCGCCCATAAAACATTCATAGTTTTCACTCATTGAACCAAGCTTCTTCTGTGAAGTATTTTCTTTCCCACTTTGACTGCTATGGGCAGGTGTACTTGAGAGGTTAGGTTCACTCACTTGGTAATCGTCTTTATTGTTTGCAGTAATAACACATACCTTTGGCTTTCCAACATTTCTCCTTTTCTTAAAAGCCTTCAGAGGATTTCTAATAACTTTACTCTTACTCATTATTATACTTCAACAAAACAGAGACTCAAGAAACAGGATTAATTACGAATATTTTCGAGATAACGACAGAGTAAATTAACATGAAACAATCGACAATCACACCAGCGATATATATTGAACCATCACAGGTTAGCCACAACACATACTTTATCTCACATCACTAAAATGTACCTGATGAACACGGACGTTAATAATAACACCATTTGACAGCAGTTTAACAGCGCCACAGTGGGTCACGCCCATGTAGAACACATTTCAAAAAAAAATTTAAAAATAGTTGTAGTCTTCGGAATTGAATAAATTATATATCTATTAAAAGGTAATAGTCTGCAGATTCAGAAAACGCAAAAAAGTAAAAATTGAACTTTTCATGATTTTGAGCCTTTCCGGAGCCCCTTAAGGTAGTTGAGTTTACTCGGTAGGCCTTCTTCGTCCGATATTCACGAGTCCTGTGTACCAGTGTTTCCAGAGCTCTCTCTTCGAAATCCTCTTTACACATGATGTTTTATTCATAAGAATCGCCACTGAAGAGAAATAATGTCAATGTGAAGAAGAGATTAGTCATTTTCGGGTTGAATGTCCTCACATCAACATTCATTCTCATCATTGGCGACTATTATGAACAAACGGACGGCGTCGCCATGAGGCGCCTTCTGTCAAGTGTTGTAAAAAATTTGTTTATGGGGGATTTCGAAGACGGCGGCTACAGATATGTTGAGGGAGCGGGGTTCGCACCCTGATTTCGGTGATCCTGTCCCCACCCCGCAACTCCAACTGTAAGTAGGCTGTTTAGGGTTTTATGTTCGTGACGCCACGTAGCACTCTGTATGAAAATCACTGACTGTGCTGTTGCAGTCTGTAACTAGTTTGCATTGTTGGAATATTTGCTATTTAGTGTTGGACAGTTGGATGTGAACGGCGCGTAGTGTTGCGCAGTTGGAGGTGGGCCGCCAGCAGTGTTGGATGTGGGGAGAGAGATGGCAGAATTTTGAGAGCGGACGATCTGGACGTGATCAGAAAGAGTAAATTTGTAATACTGGATATATATATATATATATATATATATATATATATATATATATATATATGATGACTTTTGAACATTATTAAGGTAAATACATTGCTGTTCTCTATCAAAATCTTTAATTTGCTAACTATGCCTGTCAGTAGTCAGTGCATTCAGTAGTTAGAATCTTTTATTTATCTGGCAGTATTGGCGCTCGCTGTATTGCAGTAGTTCGAGTAACGAAGATTTTTGTGAGGTAAGTGATTCATGAAAGGTATAGGTTATTGTTAGTCAGAGCCATTCTTTTGTAGGGATTATTGAAAGTAAGACTGTATGTCAGTTTAGTGTTGATCAGAATAAGTAAAGAGAGATGTGTCTGAGTACATTCAGTTCTGCTCAGCTGTTTGAAAATCAATTAACGTAAGAGGTTTATCAGCACAGTAATTCAGTAATTTTTCAAAGGGGATGTTTCACACGTCGACCCTTAACCGAGGATACCTCACTGGAATCTTCTGAATTTTTCTTGTTCTTTGTGTAATTAGTGTAGCTATTGTTTATTGCTAGCGCGTAACTGTAGAGAGGATTTTCTTTGTAGTTCTAGTTTTTCATTGTTGCACAGTAAAACATATGTGGCATGCACGTAGATTTGCACCAAGTATTCTGCAGCTGTGCTTGCAATTAATTAGATATTATTTTCAGTGCTATTTTAATGTGTTTTCTTATTTTACTCTTCAAATTGAGCTTTTCTGTGTTATGGTGTGAAATATTGTGACAATTATGGTGTGTGAAAATCGTAATACTAGGCTCCAAGGTAAAATGAGAAATGACAGTGAAGACGAGAGTAGTGTGTTAGCGCCACCGTGTAGTGAATTAACTCAAAAATTCAAATGGCTCTGAGCACTATGGGACTCAACTGCTGAGGTCATCAGTCCCCTAGAACTTAGAACTACTTAAACCTAACTAACCTAAGGACATCACAAACATCCATGCCCGAGGCAGGATTCGAACCTGCGACCGTGGCGGTCTTGCGGTTCCAGGCTGCAGCGCCTTTAACCGCACGGCCACTTCGGCCGGCGTGAATTAACTAATGTTCAACATTGTAATTTGGTAATTGCGCATAGGGAAATGGACCAGGAACACGTTTCCACTTCCGATGAATTTCTTGAGCAGTCTAGCAATCCAGGAGTAAATCTTGCGCATCGAAAACGCAGTGGAAGCATCTCTCAAATTGACAGATATCGTCTCAAATTGACACATACCTGAAATACGAAAGATGAAAGCAAATGTGTGTAATAATGGTGTTGACAGAAACAATTAGTGAACAGGGAAGCATTATCGATTGACCGGTCGGCAACAGTTCGCCTCAGGAATCCGGAATGTAAGGACACAAACTTGCAAATACTGTAGATTCAGGTTTTGCGTCCTCACTGTTTTCTCAAATAAGCTTTTCGAAATGCGAATATTGCCGGTTCAAATGCACTGCGGAATAGCACTGAGGAACATGTTTCAGACACCAGTGCATTGTTATTACGATTAATGCAACAAATGCTTCAAAAGTTAGACACAATGGAACAACACCAGAGCAAACACAGCAACAGTTAGACACAATGGAACAAAATCAGAGACATACACAGCAACAGGTTTAAAAGTTCGACGCAATGGACCAAATTCATGAACAGTCACAGCAACAAATGGAACAAAATCCGTAACAAATTAAAGAAACACCTCAACAAACACGTGAAGATTTTACTACTGAGTTACATAACATCGAATCGAAATGTCAAAAAGTCTGTAATGACGTAAAAACACAAATTTGTGAGCATTTTCAACCTATTTTTTCGTAGCATGAAAATGCATTACAGAATCACGAAGCAGCCATAAAAGAACTACAAACTATTGTTCATGAAAATCACGAAACCTTGCGGGCTAAAATTGACTCAGTTGCATCTACCGATTCGGTTACCCAACTTGCAAAAACTCAGGAAAACTTAAAGGACACAGTAGATACTCTGAAAATTGGTTCAGAAAGACACATGGAGGAAATTAGTTCATTATCAGAGAAAGCATGAGCTAAATAATTTATCTAAGAAGGTAGATGATAATCTGAATGACACAAGACCGGTAGTCTTTAATGACACAAAAGAGTACGAACAAATAAGGAAATTCAAAAAAAAAAAAAAAAACAGAATCAGATTAATACGCAACACAAAAGAGAAATCCGGGAAGTACAAGATTAGTTGGCACGAGTAATATAATAATTACAAATTTCAGAGGACACTCGCGCTCCAACACGGTAAGAGGGACTTAGAAATACGGAAAATCCACAAAATAATAACACAGGGCTTTTCGGAAATTGTGAAAGAAATTGACAAGGTCCACCGAATTTTGAGATGGAACCGCCGACACGACGTAACAATGACCGATACGCGACTCGCCGACATAATGACTTTGACTGTAAGCTGTTCATTACTACACGTAAATTCAAAACATTTAAGAATTCTAGTAACGACATTCATTCACAAGCGTTGCTTCATCAATTCTCTCATTGTTTTCCTCCCAACTGGTCATAGGAGCACAGATTAGAATTTATGTGTGGCTACTTAGAGCTTGAACCAGCTGTAAGAATGCGATCGGTCATTCACTATTGTCACAGTCAGGGAGAATTTTATCTTGCTTTCCTCTCAGCATATTGTTTACGCTTGAAATGCAAATTTCGTGTCAGTACTGCACAAGGAAACGTGAGTAACGTACTTAAAGGTATACAAAAGTAAACGGATAAGAAACAAGACAAGAAATAATTAGTTACAATGTCTACATACTCTTTTATGAATATCATAATTATTAATAGATTGGATTTCTCATCATGAGAGTTTGTTTCAAGCAAGCATCCAGATAAAACTTAATTGTTGACGGTAAGGCTTCACACTGGTTGTGCTGAAAAGAGAAACGCCGTGCATATTTAAAAGGACGCCGCAGAGTTTTAAGAGCCTGCAGCGACGCAGTCCAGACATGGCATTGTTGCGTTGGCCACAACGGTATCCTTGATGTCTCTGTTTGTGCAGTGGTATTCCAGAGCGTCCACCTGCCTTGCGTTCTTTGAATACTCACTCCCGAGTAAACTGAAGGACTCCTTATAGTTCTGTCACAGTGGATACCTCAACACTGTCCATATTCACACACATAAACACACCTGAAACTTACTTACACTATGTAATCAAAAGTATCCGGACTCCTGACCGAAATTGTTTTACAAGTTCGTGGCGCCCTCCATCGGTAATGCTCGAATTCAATATGGTGTTGGCCTACCCTTAACCTTGATGACAGCTTCCACCCTCGCAGGCATATGTTCAATCAGGTGCTGGAAGGTTTCTTGAGGAATGGCAGCCCATTCCTCACGAAGTGCTGCTCTGAGGAGAGGTATCGATGTCGGTCGGTGAGGCCTGGCATGAAATCGATGTTCCAAAACATCCCAAAGGCGTTGTATAGGATGCAGGTCAGGACTCTGTGAAGGGCAGTCCATTACAGGGATGTTATTGTCGTGTAGTCACTCCGCCACAGGCCGTGCACTATGAACCGGTGCTCGATCGTGTTGAAAGGTGCAATCGCCTTCCCCGGATTGCTCTTCAAGTAAGAAGGTGCTTAAAACATCAATGTAGGCCTGTCCTGTGATAGTGCTAAGCAAAACAACAAAGAGTGCAAGCCCCCGCCATGAAAAACACGACCACACCATAAAACCACAACATTCGAATTTTACTGTTGGCACTACACAAGCTGGCAGATGACATTCACCGGGAATTTGCCACGCCCACAGCCTGCCATCAGATCGCCACATTGTGTACTGTGATTCGTCACTCCACACAACGTTTTTCCACTGTTCAATCCTACAATTCTTATGCTCCTTTCACCAAGCGAGGCGTCGTTTGTCATTAACTGGCGTGATGTATGGCTTATGAGCAGCCGCTCGAGCACTAAACCCAAGTTTTCTCACCTCCTGCCTAACTGTCAAAGTACTTGCAATGGATCCTGATGCAGTTTGGAATTCTTGTGTGATGGTCTGGATAGATGTCTGCCTATTACACATTACGACCCTCCTCAACAGTCGGCAGTCTGTGTCAGTCAACAGACGAGGTCAACCTGTACGCTTTTGTGATTTATGTGTCCCTGCACATTTCCACTTCACTATCACGTCGGAAACAGTGGACCTATGGATGTTTAGGAGTGTGGAAATCTCGCGTACAGACGTATTTCACAAGTGACATACAATCACCTGACAACGTTCGAAGTCCGTGAGTTCTGTGGAGCGACCCGTTCTGCTCTTTCAGGATGTCTAATGACTACTGAGGTCGCTGATACGGAGTACCTGGAAGTAGGTGGCATCACAATGCACTTTATATGAAAAACGTATGTTTTTGTGGGTGTCCGGATACTTTTCATCACATAGTGCATAGTGAGGTGTTGGCATAAGTGCCAACACCGTGTTGCTTGAGGAGGCCGAAATGCACGCTGTCAAAGCTCACGTAAACTGTCGTGAGGTCTGGAACAGGTCAGAGAAATAAGACTAGCAAAACAGGAGGTAACTGGTAGAATACTTAACTTTAATCCACAATTGGTGAACATCGCTCTTGTACGGATATAATCTCCATTTCCACATATACTGGTAATGGCGCCTTGCTAGGTCGTAGCAAATGACGTAGCTGAAGGCTATGCTAACTATCGTCTCGGCAAATGAGAGCGTGGTTGTCAGTGATCCATCTCTGGCTAAGTCGGCTGTACAACTGGGGCGAGTGATAGTAAGTCTCTCTAGACCTGCCGTGTGGTGGCGCTCGGTATGCTATCACTGACAGTGGCGACACGCGGGTCCGACGTATACTAATGGACCGCGGCCGATTTAAAAGGCTACCACCTAACAAGTGTGGTGTCTGGCGGTGACACCACACATAGTGTAAGAGATTGCAGGGCGCTCTCACTTCTGAGACAGTGTCAAGCTGCTTAAGGTTCTTAGGGAAGATGATCTTTATTACTGGTTGCTGTACTGGATACGATCTGACTTCATTCATATAATGAAATGGTTGATAGTAGTTAATGATCTTGCTTGTGTGCTCTAGTGAAGGAACAGTGGTAAGCTTTACCTGCATTGAAAGGAAGAGCGTACGATGGATAAGCCGGAGGAGAGCGTTTTTTTCAGTGTAACCTGGGTGAAAACGTCTGCTGACTGCCAAGTCCCTTGGTCTCATTGTGCAGACACATTGGGTTGCGTCAGTCGATCGGTGGCCACGTCCAGGTAGGCTGACTAGCACCAAGGAGTCGCTGGTGCTATGAGCAGAGCATTGATGACCGGCAAATACAGAACATGGGCCCTTGTTAGGTAGGAAGCCGATGAGATGGCTGTGAGTTTCTGAGAATTTCCATGGGACAGGGAAGTGGGAGCCAGGCGTCCAGACTCTGCTACAAAACATGTTGGTGAAGGCACGAGGTATTTAGCGAGTTAACGACTGTTCTTTGGATAGTTGGAAATGGACAGAACGGGGGAGATAAGTCTTCTTACGGAGGGCTGTGGTTCCATCTAGGTCATGCTTCTAGCAAAGACACGGCGTAAACAAATGGGAAAGGGGCCGCAAAGCTGAATCTTCCGTCTTTTTTTCCAATTACTCTGTAAAGTCGCTGGTTGGTCAGATCTGAGTATGCAGAGAAGGGGGCGGTCTCGCAGTTTGAATGCTGAGCTGCAACTCGTGATTGACTTCTGCTAAAGTGGGAGTAGTCTAAGATGTAAATGTGATATGCTACCAAGCTTCAGAAGAAAGCTGGAGAGAAAGAGAAACACATTTGCACTGGCGCATCTCTAGTAAAGAATGGCAGGTCTCTACCTAAACGGTGAGACTTGTGTCCTTTGCTAGTGTGACACTTAGAGCCTGTGCCAGTCACCATCTGAACCATCAGAGGTACTGCTTCCTGCATCATGCACACAACTAGTGATCTGTGGATGTACTTATTTGTTTTGAGTCGCCGTCTAAACATTTGACATAATCTGTCATGCTTAGTCAAGTCACGGAGCCAAATTGGTTTGGCAGACCAGCAAATGGGTCCACCTGCACACTGGAATCCACCAGGATTTCAGAGGCTCGTAGCGGAGTACCTGCGTTCCGAATCAGCCGATCGCGAGACCGGGTGTTTGCATACTTCCAGGAGTGCGCTTTTAATAATAGATTGTCACTGTCCGTGACTTCAGTCAGTGACCCCGTCGTACTGTCCCGCCCTCACCTGCAGACTGGTAAAGTATTTGCTGCTATGGTGTAGGGCTCCAAATATGCTTCTCAGCACCCTGTTCTTTGGAACATATTATTCTTTATGGAATAGTAGAGTATACATGCTTGATAGTGCTGAAGGGTTTGGGTCATACCACGGATTCCCATTTATGAAGTCAGACAGAGCGATTAGTTCTGGTTAGTATGGTGTGTAGACCCCCAGCTGGTCATTTTCTTAACCATAGACCCCACACTATTGAAAGCGTATGTCAAATAAAAATGTTTGTGTGGCGTTTCTTTAGCCATCTTTTGTCATGTGATGTCAAGAATGAATAAATTAATTGTTATTTAGACCACATCTCCTCCCAGTGTTCTGATTAACATTACCTTTGCCATTTTTGTTAAAGTCTTGATTGTAATTGAACGAGCAGAAGCTTGCAGGTGTATATATTGTCTGAGTGCATAAGTATTTACTTACATAATACATGGTATAAAAGAATTTTTACAACATATTATTTTCAAAATTAAAAATGATACATATACCAGAGTGCCATTTATTCACATTGGTAATGGCTTGGGTTTTCCCTTCATTTCAGTTACTTTCAGAACCTCTACTCTGTAAGCTAAATTTCTCTTTATACTTTCTGCAAATTCGTTAATGACTGTCTGAAAAAAAATTGAAAATTACAATAATATTTAAGTTTTTTACTGGAATTTTTTTCAGATTAATGAGTTCTTAATTAATATAATTTCAAGTCAACAATGCTACGTATACCTAACAGCTTGCCAGAATTAGGAAAAGTTAAACGGTAAGCCTTAGTGTGAGGTATACTGACAATCTTATATGGTCCATTATAAAGGAATGTAAAGTATGAAATCACATTATCAGTCTATCTTGGTTTCTCGTTCGCTTTAACGAGAATGACGTCGCCAACTGCAAATTTAGCAAACCGCGCTTTGGCGTCATGACGCCATATCCGCGCCTCGGCTTTCTTTTTCACTCCGTCTCGTAAACGTTCTTCCTTCACCTTTGTGTTTATCCTAATCCGCGGAGGGAAATCAAATCTCTTCCACCAAACTCTTAGCCCCATGGTCTAACAGGATTCCTTCCGGAGTGAATCCTGTCGATTCGTGGTTCAAAGCATTTATAATCTTTTCAAAATAGCTTTTATATTTGCCTCTCGTCCTGTGACTGTGGTGACAAAACGTTCGGCAAAGTCGCCCCGGCTCATGCATGTATCGTTCCGCTGGATTTCCGACTGGACAATGCTTTCCAACCTTCATTCCATAATTTGGACGTAACCTGTGCCCAATTATCCGACAAAATCACTTTTCGCTTGCCGATATGCACAAAGTAATCGTTTGCAAGTTTGTTATAAACGGGCTTAGCTGCTACTTTTCTTATCGGATATAGCTAAATGGGCTTCGGAAAGGCTTCCAGCCCTACTAATGTTAGGCGAAATTACCTGAGGCCTTTGGCATATAGGTCTCTAGCACATCGTCAAGTCTTATGCTGTGCATAGGACAACGATTTTTGCAGTTGATCACTGTCACTTATCACAAGTCTTTATCCTATTTCTTATCCTTCTTCATATTGTTGAAATTCACAACTTCGACATTTTCTCTGTTCATTTCTTCGGTCCGCAATGGCCATAGGCTAAGTGATAATAGTCTATGTCGAGTATTTCGGTGATATACTTGGTGGGCCCACACACCCAACTGTAGCTATCCTCTTCTTTGTGTATACGCAGCATATTGTTGTACATCCTGTAATACTTTCTCAACTTTTTTCCGTCTTTATTTCCTCCGTCATACTTGGTCTTCACTAATTTCAAGCATTCGTCCTCGCTTTGATGATGACGCATATTTTACAAATACTCTTTCTCTTCTTTCGTCCTTTTACGTCTTGAAAGCGGTACAGTTTCAGTACACCTTTGAATTTGTTATCCCGTAACGAGTCCTCATTCACATCAAGGTCATTCCGGAAAAAAATTCTTCCGGTTCTGATACCGATAGCAGTTTATCCGGCGGTATTTAATTTTTTGTTCTTGGACATTCTTAATTTCTATCTGCGTGTTCTGTGGTAGTTGAAGCCGTTTCGACCCCAACACTGTAACCTTTTTATCAATTTCTTCGATTAACAAACCTTGTATTACCAAGAATTCGCTAACTGTTAAGTCAGGTAAATTGTCTTCGGAAAGGTGGCTGTCATCTTCCCAATTGCATAGAGAAATGTGCTATGTTTCTGCTTCTGATTCTTCTCCCGAGCTCACGCAACCCATACCACTCTCGTCTGTCTGTATGAGGTCAGCCTTAACTTCGTAGACGTCGTAATCTATGTGTTCATCAAATAGTCGTACCCAGTCATCATCTCTACCTCTTCAGAAATTTCGCCTCTGCTTTCTTTAGGGACCGTTGGGGTTGGCTACTTCAATTATTACAACATTTGGACAAGCCTGCCTCTGCGATACACAGCTTTCCATTTCCTCATAAACGCTAACTTCGTGCGGGTTGAGAAGCGTCAAATATTGGCCGCTCTCGCCATTGTCACACGTCCCATATAGTCCTCTGTAATTCCTCAGTTCGTCATATATCCGAAAGGAACCGAGCAGCCACACGTCCTCCTGTTCCACATTGCCCTGCGCGATAATAGAAGTTTTATCCCGTATCGGCTTCTTTAATTCCGCCGGATCACACTGTACTGGAGCCTGCAGCACGGTTGTTGTTTTTACAGCAGCTGGGTCTTCGTTGTTGAAATGTACTCTATTTTGAACGTTATTACTGGTAGCGATCGCTTTGTCGACTGCCGTTTCACTTGTTGCCGCGGATGCGTTATTCCCTCTATTTCCTTGCACATTCTTCCATCACCAATTTATCCGTTCGGATCTATCATAGTGAAGTTCCTAGGCATTCCTCTGGGCCACCAGGGTCTTTCCACTCAACCTGCTGTGCTTCCTCTCTTCTCGTAGCGCGACAGACACTCTCCATATGCAAATACAAAGAACGGCACAGCTACTGCTATTTCGTCGTTGCTATCGATACATTAAAATAAATTTCTCTTGGCTATTACCCAACAATTTACAATATTTACATTATAATTACAATCAGTTATATACAATCAGAAATAAATTCAGTATTATATCCATTACATATTAACTATAGTTTCTGTAATAAAGCTTACATATTCAGAGCCAGAAGTACAGTACAAGTTATCAAGGATATTACACGCCTAAAAATTTTGGATGGTGCAGAAGGTATTTTATCTGCATTTTTGGTATTACAATGTGACTGAAAGGACTTTATCATTACGTCCCAACAGGACGCCGATTATGCGCATTTTGTGAGGTATACCTCCAGACTAAAAATTATGCTGCAACGTTTTGAGCGATTTTTTGCAGCATAGGAGAACAGGATAGTATTCAAGAGCAAATTATAATATGTGGGAAGATGGACCCTAGCTCATCATTCAAAAATTAGACCACAGCTAGAACAAATTCTGCAGAATGTTTATGGAGCCTGGAGATTTTCATATGTTACCACGTGTGATTTGGGGGGAGGGGGGGAGGGAGGTTTGCTAGTACACAAAGGACTTTGGCCATGAATAGAAGCAAACGCCCATTTGAATCTAGCCTCGACGTAGCCAACTAAAGAAAACAAACCAGGAGGTCGAAGGTGATATTGTTGATAATTGAATGTGTATAATTTCCACTTGTAGTGTGTGATGAAAGATATTTCTTGTTTTGGTTTACACCCTTCAGCGTAAGTTATTAATTTCAACAGATTAACTTCCATTATTTTAGACGTAGTCTAAAACAGTAACATTTCATGGAAATGAAGATAATGTTGTGCTGTAATTCCAGTTATGCCACTTACACATGTGATAACCTTATTTTACTGGTTCCAAATGTTGCGCTCAAGTGCATCACTTTAATTAGTCTCTGATTGCAATTTGCCATTCTTAAGTGCTTTACCTGTGATTAACAAAGTAATTACTGGAAATTAGGTCCTCAAACTGGATACTAAAGGGCTTATTTTGATGTTTTGAGATCTTTTTTCTGAATTGGCCGAATTCTAACTGAAAAATAGTTTCTACAAAAAGACAGCAGAATACGCTAATAGAGCAGCAAACTGGTCGTAGCGAATAGTTAGCAGAAACCTTATCGATAAAATGTGTGAGCGCACATATTTATGACATTTAGTTGGCCGTATGAATTCTAATATTGTTTCAACTGTAATTTTCTGTGTTTGGTTGTTCTGTACCACGTTTCTTGCCTTGGCGACGCTCAGTGTCTTGTTCGTGTGGAAATTTGGAGCATGGAGTTTTTCATTTAGTTGAGCGGCAGAGTTAAGGACTAAATTTAGTCCGTATTTTGTATTTGGGGACAAAAAATCTACAAGCGTCCTGATATGGCAACAGCCGAAATGAATGCTACAGATGAACCACTAGAGAACGTGTGTTATTGAATTTACTACTTGCCGGTACCACATATGAACATATTCGGCTATTAACTGCCCGATTACAACACGTTAAAGGATTAAACCTCCACTCGGTAGCATCTGTAACACGAACTACATTGTGCTGAAAATGGTACCGTGTGCAGCTTTAAACCGTTAACGTGCTGCTGTCAGGGTAATGAATGTCCAAAGATGATTGTATCTGATAAGAGGAACAAGAAATAAATTAAATAATACAAGAACTGTGGTGGCTGATGTGTGTATTTACGTGAATTTATGTTCTGTGTCCTAATGACAGTGACTTCGTGTATCATGTGAAACGTCCCCTTAGTGAAATTAGTGAACTACTGTGCTGGTAAACCCCATACGTTATTTGATTTTCAAACAGCTGAGCAAAACTGAACGTGCTCAGACATTTCTCTCTTTACTTATTCTGATCATCACTAAACTGACACACAATATTTCTAGCGCAACGCAATCTGATTTCTAATAATCCCTACAAAAGAATGGCCCTGACTAACAATAACCTATACCTTTCATGAATCACTTACCTCACAAAAATCTTCATAGATCTTTCCTCTTATTTCAACATTTGCTCCTGCAAAAAAATCCTATCTAACCCTATTAAATAAATATTTCTCATTGTACAATACTCATTTTTGCCCAAATCATTTTCATATAACTTCTTATTGCATTCTTTCCGTATTCTTCATAGTTAGTTTCTTATGTAGTCTACCCCCTCTTAAGCTAACTTAAATCTACTGAGCTCAGATATATATACTAAGGGACGAGGCAATGCAGCAACACACAACAAATTAACACAAACAGCAATGACAAAAAAATGCAGATTGGCAAAGCAAACTGCAGTATATCTAAATTAGCAAAGCAAATGCAACATTACCACTAATATGAGCCAATGTGCAGCAAAATCAAAAATAAATCAGTAGTATAACTGGCTTAACAGAGTAATACAAAGTGAAATTCAGTAGAACTATGGCTGGCAAAAAACAGCAGCACATTTTATAACTCGTACCTAAACATGACAAAGCTCAAGCACAAAAAATATTACAGTAAAGATGGCCATGTCTAATACCTATGTCACATCTTAATACTAGAGTGATGCATCACCTTGACTTACTCTACGAAACAAGTTACCCAGTCATTGACAAAAATTATGTATGCAATTCCTGTGAAGGGAAATGTCTTTTTGCGCTCCTCTTTTTTTTTTTTTTTTGAAGTATATCATAAAATTATAATTTACTGGATCTGTAGGCATAAAATATCTGTATTAGTACATCTATTAAATTTTATTTTAACCAATGCTGCAGTGCAGCTAGAAACTAGATATTAAGCAAAACAGGCAAATATAAATATATAAAGCATGAAACATCATTCACTAGGCAAGTTGCGTCTCCAAAGGCAGTAAAAAAATCTCACAACTAGCAAGACAATAGATGTAAAAACGTTTCTCATCATTTCATTAGGCAGTTTAGTAAATATCATAAATTAGGAGCTCCACAGTGTAATCATATGTTTTCAAGTTTGAGCGTGTCGTATTTGCGATGCTTTCTGCAAAGGAATGTCAATAGTGAGGTGAATGGCCCCTTTTTTCTCCACCTAATGGCATTTTCTCCAGGCAGGTGGCACAGCTTGGCGCCACGATGCATAACGTGAAGGTAACTTAACTTTCTTACCGAAATATATACAACAGCAGTGACAGTCTCAAATAAAAAATTTCACAGATCGAGAATATGCTTTACAAATGTTTAGAGACAAAATCTTATAAATATAACAGTGTACAAAAAATGTTCGTCGCCATTGTAATAAATTCACGCATTTACACACATTTCATAACTCTTAAAGTACGATTCTTGGTTTCCAACATCTTTTTTCACAAATCAAAGTCCCTAACCACAACTCATTATTCCTTACTTTATTACACATATACATATTAGTCGACACTTCTTCAATATTTCATCATAATAAATGTATAGCATAATCAAATTCCTCATATAGCATCAACTTATTGATCATAAACATAACTCAACAGCATAATACACATCGTCATCGTAATAATCTCAATCTCAAAATCTTCGTAGCTTCCTCCAATAATTTCAAAACCTAAAAAAAATTCTCTGCTCATTTCAGTAGTGTCATCTACCTTAAACGTAATTTAAGAATCATGATCTCATACCAAATACATCATTCAAAGCTCTCATAGTATCACAATGGTTCTAAAAAATATGAAGAGTTCACAAAGTACACACAAAATACAATTTCATAAGTGTGAAGTTATCGAACTGTGTAACTGCGTAGTAATTCAGTGTTAGAGAAATATGGTACCGATGTGTAAAGTTGTATAAGCAAATACCATATTAGCTAGGGCTCCTTGTGCATGCCAAACACATGGAACACAAAGTAAGCGTGTACCCCCCTGAGGATTAATGTAATTATACCCTCAAGTGTTACAGATTACAGCAATGGAATGAAATGTATCACGGAAAACCTTTGTATATTTGTAATTCAAAAATCTTTAAAAATAAATGTTTTAAGTACAAAATTAATCACTCAAATACGTGTACTGTAGCACTAAATTGTGCACCTTGTTGTAACATAATCTCTGTCATTACTTGAGGGTTAAAAATGTGCCAAGTGTCGTAATTATCTTCGTCCGTAAGCTAAGTTACATAGAAGCCAATGTACATACCTCGTAATAAACAAAAGTGAAATCCTTTGCCTATAGATATCGTAGTTATTACACTTATTGCTGTGATGAAGTACGTACTGTACTGTAACGTATTGTTGTGCTACGTAAAAGGCTGTCTCATTTTAGCTATACCACAAAGTTACTACTAAAACATGTTTTACTTTACAGAATAATACAGAAAAACTGTGCAGATATAAAACAGATACACCGCAAAAGCAACACTGTAAACTGTGTCACATATTAGTAGCGTTATGATATAATCGTGTAGCTATCAAAGAAACCAAATGCTAAGTCATCTTTAATCTCACAGAATGTACTTCAAATAAAGAATATCTTTTCAAGTAATCCAAAATGTTGCAATAAAATCTCATTAGTAGTGCCGGTATACGTTCTAAGTATGTAAGCCTTATAGTCGTAACGTAATCGTGCAACTAACAAGCAAGAATGTACACAGACAATAACACTCTGTCGTCTCTTCACTATAACAATGCATTCGTAATTACTGTCTAAATATGTTCCCTAGGTTCTAGACTGGATACTTAACTTCTAAACATTGTTGCTTGTTAACAGTTTCTATGTGTGACAAAGCGTGCTAGTAGCGTGAAGTGAAAAATTTTGTAGCAAAGACTAAGTTAAAAAGCAGATTATCTCTCAACAAACGGTTTTACATGTGAAATGTGGTGCAATCCTTTACCCTTTCTAGTGCAAGAGTTTCCACTTCAAGGTAATTATCATATTGTATACGTCGGTAAGGAATGCTAAATTTTTCTCAGCGTTAGCGTCTATGTTATTTTTCTCTGAGCCAGCCGGCGCACGTGGCTGCCTGCTGTGCGAGTCATTTTCTGTCTCTTTGTTGGCGCGCGTCGTTATTGGGATTTGGAGACCTAACTTCTATAAATTCACCTTGTCGAGAGGGCCCTGCTCTGTTTGAATCCCGCCAGTTCTGATTGAATTCTGGTCTGTCGTTACTATTATATCGTCTGTCGTCATATCGGTAGTTCCTGTAATTTTTTTCCTGTGGGTTACGTGGTGGAGAATCTCTCCATGAGTCGTAATTGCGCGGTGCTTTTCTGTCTCCCTTGATAATAATTATTTTGGTTCCCATATTGTCTGTTTCTCTGATTGTCTCTGTGATAGTCATTACTGCAGAGAGGTGATCTTTCCCTGTAATTATTACTACTCTGCCAACGGTTGTCATATGGGTGGTGTCTGTTTTGGTCACGATTTACGTTGTAAGAATAGCCTTGTCGTGTCCTTTTATTATTTCTGTCATTGCGGAATTGTGACGGATGTGACCTGTAATTGTTGTGTTCCTGTTTTCGCGTCCCGTGATTGTCAGTGTCAATTTCCAATTCTTGTAAGAGAACCCTGAAAAGCTTCAGTGTCATCTTTGCAACGTTCTGCCAAAATAATATGTCGTAAATGTTCAGACAATTTGATTAAGCAAATGCGGATGAGTTCTGAGGGGCTGTATGGGATTGACAGGTACTGATTCTTGTGCAACATGTCTTCAAAATATTTCACAAGACTGGAAAATTCAGATTGTTGGAAATGTTTCATCATTGTGATGCTACGTTTTACTCCGTCTTGTGTAGCTTGAGACCGATATGTTGAGAGGAAGGCATGATACAATTCTCCTTCACTGTGGCAATCGTGAATGACTGATCTCAATCTTACAGCTGGTTCATTCTCTAAGTAGCCACACATAAATTCTAATCTGTGCTCCAATTCTCAGTTGGGAGGAAAACAATGAGAGAATTGATGAAGGCACGCTTGCTGTTGTCAGAATTCTTAAATGTTCTGAATTTACGTGTAGTAATGAACAGCTTATAGTCAAAATCATCGTGTCGGCGAGTCGCATATCGGTCATTGTTACGTCGTGTCGGCGGTTCCATCTGAAAATTCGGTGCACCTTGCCAATTTCTTTCATAATTTCCGAAATGCCCTGTGTTATCATTTTGTGGCTTTTCCGTATTTCTATGTCCCTCTTCCCGTATTGGAGCGCGAGTGTCCTTTGAAATATGTAATTCTTGTATTACTTGTGCCAACTGATCTTGTACTTCCCGGACTTCTCTTTTGTGTTGCGTATTAATTTGATTCTGATTTTGTTTGACTTTCTTAATTTGTTCATACTCTTCTGTGTCAGTGAAGGCTACAGGTCTTGTGTCATTCAGATCATCTTCCACCTTTGTAGACAAGTTAGTGAACTGACCCGAAAGTTCAGCTACTTTCTGCGATAGTGAACTTATTTTCTCAGTGTGTTTTTCTGAACCACGTTTCAGAGTGTCCATTTGTGTTGAAATCGTATCTACTGTGTCCTTTAATTTTTCCTGAGTTTTTGCAAGTTGCGTAACCGAATCGGTAGATGCAACTGAGTCAATTTTAGATTGCAAGGTGTTGTGATTTTCAAGGACAATAGTTTGCAGTTCCTTTATGGCTGCTTCGTGATTCTGTAATGCATTTTCATGATGCTAACAAATTTGTGTTTTTACGTCATTACAGACTTTTTGACATTTAGATTCGATTTTAAGTAACTCAGCAGTTAAACATTCTCGTGTTTGTTAAAGCGTGGTGTCTAACTTTTGAAGCTGTTGCTGTGATTGTTTTTGATTTTGTTCCATTGCGTCTAACTTTAGAAGATTTTGCCCCATTTGTTTCTAATTTTGTTCAAGCGTTGTGTCTAACTTTTGTAGCCTTTGTCCCATTTGTTGCATTAACTGTAATAACAGTGCACTGGTATCTGAAACATGTTCTTCAGTGCTATTCGGCAGTGCATTTGAACCGACAATATTTGCATTTTGAAAAGCAGAAAATGTATCTTGACTTGTTTGAGAAAACGGTGAGGACGCAAAATCTGAATCCGCAGTATTTGAAAGATTGCGTCCTGTCATTTCGAATTCCTGAGGTTCACTACTAGTTTCACTGTCTACACCATTATTTGCAGCCCGCTCCATTTCCCTATGCACAATTACCGAATTACTACTTTGAATTAGTTAATTCATTACACGGTGACGCTAACACACTGCTTTCGCCTTCACTGTCATTTCTCAGTTTACTTTGGAGCCTAGTATTACGTTTTTCACTCGTCATTATTGTCACAATATTTCACACGATAACACAGAAAACACTATTTGAACAGCAAAATAAAAAAAACACATTAACATAGCACTGAAAATAATATCTCGTTAATTGCTAGTGTAGCTGCGAAATACTTGGTGCAAATCTACATGCATGCCAGAACTGTTTTACTGTACAACAATGAAAAACTACAACTACAAAGGAAATTCTCTCTATAATTACGCGCTAGCAATAAACAATAGCTACAATCAAGAAAAAATCAGAAGATTCCAGTGAGGTATCCTCGGCTAAGTGTCGACATATGAAACGTCCCCTTAGAAAAATTAGTGAATTACTGTGCTGGTAAACCCCTTACGTTATTTGATTTTCAAACAGCTGAGCAAAACTGAACGTGCTCAGACATTTCTCTCTTTACTTATTCTGATCACCACTAAACTGACACACAATGTTTTTAGCGCAACGCAATCTGACTTTTAATAATTCCTACAAAATAATGGCCCTGACTAACAACAACCTATACCTTTCATGAATCACTTACCTCACAAAAATCTTCATTACTCGAACTACTGCAATACAGCGAGCGCCAATACTGCCAGCTAAATAAATGATTCAAACTATTGAAGTCACTAACTACTGATAGGCACAGTTAGCAAATGAAAGATTTTGATAAAGAACAAACAATGTATTTACCTTAATAGTGTTCAAAAGTCATAATATATAAGTTCATGAGATCCAGTCTTGCAAATTTACTGTCTCTGATGGACACACGTCCAGACCGTTCGCTCTCAAAACTCCGCCATCCCTCTCCCCACATCCACCACTGCTGGCGGCTCACCTCCAACTGCGCAACGCTACGCGCTGTTAACAGCCAACTGCCCAACACTACAATAGCGACTATTTCAACAATGCCCACCAGCCAGAGACTGCACACAGCACAGCCAGTGATTTTCATACAGAGCGCTAGGTGACGTTACCAATATAAAAACCTAAACAGCCTACTTACACATGGACCGAGGTAACTTAGGAGAGTATCACCTGTAACAGGTTCACAACATTGGTAATATCTGGTAAATTGACGATGATAGTATACGAGTATACAGGGTGGACAGAAAGCAACCCTGTAATAATTCATGAACTAGGTAACCATAGGTTAGAGCTAGTTACATTTTGGAGCTATGGCCATACAACTGTGGCTTCTTAGCGACTTACACATGGACGTGTGTAAATTTGAACTAACTTCCCTCCAGCTACTACTTGTTATAGTTAAGAGCGCAGTTACTAATCGAATTAGCTGAACATAATGGTTTCGGCAGTACAGTAAACCTGGGCAAACTCGATATTGGTACCCGTGGCTGGTTACGTTAGATGCGAATTTTGTGTATCATTTACTGGATAAGGTTTTACTATTAAATCAGCTACACTTAAAGTGCCTTAATTCTGTTCAATCTAAAGGTTACAGATTTACGGCACACACAAAAAGGTATAGTGGAGCACAACAACAATAGCTTAACATAGCAGTAGCTAGAAACATCCAAAGACGTTTTAGGGGCATTCTTTCTCAATGGTGCAATTCCATCTTGTTATCTGAAGAACTTTGCTCGATTTTGCGTCCACTACTCTACTCTGGCCTCCTTATTACATTTGCTGGCCAGAGTGGCCAAGCGGTTGTAGGTTGTAGGCGCTACAATCTGGAACCGCGGGACCGCTACGGTCACAGGTTCGAGTCCTGCCACGGTCATGGATGTGTGTGATGTCCTTAGGTTAGGTAGGTTTAAGTAGTTCTAAGTTCTAGGGGACTGATGACCTCAGAAGTTAAGTCCCATAGTGCTCAGAGCCATTTGTACCATTTTGAACCTTATTACATTCTTCTTCTCCAGCTTACGTTTGGTGAAGTGCAGGCATGACAAGTGAGAATGTAATATTCCGGCAGAAGTATATCCAGATCAAGGGAGGGGCGAATTCTTGTAACTGTGACATTACTGTCATATGTCAACATACGATACTCATTTATATTGGGCTCCATTTAATGGTTAATATTATTTAGTGTGTGTTGAGCACATTTGCTAGGACTAAGGCGTACCATTTCTATCACTGGTATGGTCGGCTGGAGGTGGTCAGTGAATCTTATTATAAATGGTAGAAGTCCCTTTCGAGCTGAACAGTTTTGATGGAATAATTACGTAGGCGCCCAAGTCATTTTCTTGACATCTTTATCAGATTCCAAGGTAGACTGGTTGAAAGTAAAATCCGTTTGTAGCGAAATGTAAATAAAAAATTACCGCTGCAAATCCTTCAAATTTTAACGGTGTATTCTCAAAGAATTTATGTAGAAGAGTTATATCCCCGTTTGCACAAATCTTTATCCGTTATCGAGAAACACTACAAAAAGTTGTCTCTTGAGTACCAAAATCCAGACGCAGATTCCGAGGCAACTCCGCACTGGAACTGGCTGTAGCTTTTATGATGTATTCCTAAGATCCCGTTCTTGAACAACTTTGTAAATTTTCTTCAGCTCTTTATCCGTTTCCGAGATACAGAGGTTCAAACATAACCTACTCGTACACGTAAAATTCGGTGTTAGGCGACAACCTAGCCCATAAAGTGACGTAGCACGGAGAAATATGCAGAAAAGTGTCGCCGTTATCATCTGGGAATCTTGTGTTGCAATACTAATTTTTTTTTTTTTTTCTTGCATTTAGAATCCTGCCTGAGATATAAAATTAGTGTAGCGGTATTTCAAATTAACGTATGTAAACTACCTACATTTCACTGAGCAATACATTTCGTATGACTTACATACCATCCCGTAGTAAGGAAAAGAAGAGAACTACCTCCTATCAGAACACAAAAAATGCGAATATATTCCCACTTATTTAAAAGACAATGACTAAAAAGTGGGGTACCAGCTGCATCATTCTGCCTTCAAATTCAGTTGGCTCTGAGCACTAAGGGACTTAACTGCTGAGGTCATCAGTCCCCTGGAATTTAGAACTACTTAAACCTAACTAACCTAAGGATATCACACACATCCATGCCCGAGGCAGGGCTCAAACCTGTGACCGTAGCGGTTCCAGATTGTAGCACCTAGAACCGCTCGGCCACTCCAGCCGGCATTCTATCTTCCTCAACACCTTTAAAAATATTGCCAAATTTTGGGCATGCAAACATATTCGCGCTTTTTTATTCTGAGAGAGAAGAAAGGTGCAGCGGTAAAGAGACAGAAAAGCAGTGAATTTGGAAATTAGAAATGTGCGGTGAGGTCTTATGGGACCAAACTCCTGAGGCTATCGGTCCCTAAGCTTACACACTATTCAGTCTAACTTTAACTTACCCTAAGGACGACACACACACCCATGCCCGAGGGAGGACTCGAACCTCCGACAGGGGGAGCCGCGCGGACCGTGAATAGACGCCCTAGGCCGCGCGGCTACCCCGCGCGGCAAGCAGTAAATGCTGGATGGTAGACAGTGGTAGAGTTATAGAAAGAGTTAAGGAGACAGTGGCAATGTGTGAGAGAGAAAGGGAAACAGTGACAGTGGAACATACACTCCTGGAAATTGAAATAAGAACACCGTGAATTCATTGTCCCAGGAAGGGGAAACTTTATTGACACATTCCTGGGGTCAGATACATCACATGATCACACTGACAGAACCACAGGCACATAGACACAGGCAACAGAGCATGCACAATGTCGGCACTAGTACAGTGTATATCCACCTTTCGCAGCAATGCAGGCTGCTATTCTCCCATGGAGACGATCGTAGAGATGCTGGATGTAGTCCTGTGGAACGGCTTGCCATGCCATTTCCACCTGGCGCCTCAGTTGGACCAGCGTTCGTGCTGGACGTGCAGACTGCGTGAGACGACGCTTCATCCAGTCCCAAACATGCTCAATAGGGGACAGATCCGGAGATCTTGCTGGCCGGGGTAGTTGACTTACACCTTCTAGAGCACGTTGGGTGGCACGGGATACATGCGGACGTGCATTGTCCTGTTGGAACAGCAAGTTCCCTTGCCGGTCTAGAAATGGTAGAACGATGGGTTCGATGACGGTTTGGATGTACCGTGCACTATTCAGTGTCCCCTCGACGATCACCAGTGGTGTACGGCCAGTGTAGGAGATCGCTCCCCACACCATGATGCCAGGTGTTGGCCCTGTGTGCCTCGGTCGTATGCAGTCCTGATTGTGGCGCTCACCTGCACGGCGCCAAACACGCATACGACCATCATTGGCACCAAAGCAGAAGCGACTCTCATCGCTGAAGACGACACGTCTCCGTTCGTCCCTCCATTCACGCCTGTCGCGACACCACTGGAGGCGGGCTGCACGATGTTGGGGCGTGAGCGGAAGACGGCCTAACGGTGTGCGGGACCGTAGCCCAGCTTCATGGACACGGTTGCGAATGGTCCTCGCCGATACCCCAGGAGCAACAGTGTCCCTAATTTGCTGGGAAGTGGCGGTGCGGTCCCCTACGGCACTGCGTAGGATCCTACGGTCTTGGCGTGCATCCGTGCGTCGCTGCGGTCCGGTCCCAGGTCGACGGGCACGTGCACCTTCCGCCGACCACTGGCGACGACATCGATGTACTGTGGAGACCTCACGCCCCACGTGTTGAGCACTTCGGCGGTACGTCCACCCGGCCTCCCGCATGCCCACTATACGCCCTCGCTCAAAGTCCGTCAACTGCACATACGGTTCACATCCACGCTGTCGCGGCATGCTACCAGTGTTAAAGACTGCGATGGAGCTCCGTATGCCACGGCAAACTGGCTGACACTGACGGCGGCGGTGCACAAATGCTGCGCAGGTAGCGCCATTCGACGGCCAACACCGCGGTTCCTGGTGTGTCCGCTGTGCCGTGCGTGTGATCATTGCTTGTACAGCCCTCTCGCAGTGTCCGGAGCAAGTATGGTGGGTCTGACACACCGGTGTCAATGTGTTCTTTTTTCCATTTCCAGGAGTGTAGTTGGCAGTGACAGAGCAGCGCCAGGAAAAGAGTGAAGGAGACAGTGCCAAGGGGGCAACGAGTAAACACAAAGAGAAAATGGAAGTGGGTGAGAGCCAGCGATAATGAGAGACAGAGTATATAATAATGACAGTGGGGAAGAGAGAAATAGTGAGAGCAAGAAGAGACAAAATCCAAGTTGCTGACAAGAATAATTTACAGAAGATTGGAAAAGAAAATTAAGCTCCGATTACACGAGGACTGAGAGTAAAGGGAAGAAAGATAAAAGTAATAAATAGTAGTAGAAGTGAGATTAGCAACAAACGTAACATCAAAGTTCAGGACAAAAAAGTGGATGAGGTGAAGGTAGAAAAATAACGTATGGCAGAAAACGCAAGGATGTTAAGACACAGACTAGTAGAGATATAGCGGACATTCCTGCCCAAAAGAAATCTACTAAAATCAACATCGGCACTAATTTGAGGAAGAAACTGCTGAGAATGTACCCACTGTACGGAATTAAAGTGTTTGAGATGTGAGACGAGAGGGATGTCAAAAAGTACGTGAAATAATAAAAAAGTGAGGTTCTTTCCAAAAACGGCGAGGAGACAAAAAATGGGAGACTATTGTAAGGAAGAAGGGCAAAAACAATAGGATATTTTTTGACAGATCGAAGAATACCTTAGTGAAACCTGAAGTGATATGGATGGTAAAAACTTTAAGGGCAGCTAGAGACTGGGGAATGTCCTTAGATGAGAAGGTTGGCGCAGGAGAGGAATTCGTGTAGGGCCGCATCAAACCAGTCAGAATACCGATGAGCTAAAAAGAATATATGAATGGCTAGTGCCTTGCGCATGAAGTACTATGACATGGGTTTGAGTCCCGTTCCGACACGTAATTTTTATCTTGTCACAAATCACCGTCTCAATGGATACTCCTCTAACGCTTGGAAAAATTTCATCTCAGAACTTAAGTCTGCATTTGCGATACTGTTTCATCAGTGAGAGAGATTAATTGTTCCGTTAAAAAGAACATCGCTTTAACTTTTCTTCCCACGCCGCTGGGCTGCAAGCAGTGAGTCACTCAGAAGTTCCCATAAAGCCCGCAAACAGTAGCAACAGCAACAGGGCGTTTTGCACTTGGCACTTGTAGTAGATTATCTTCTGAGCGGATCGTCCGAAAAGAGGCTTCATTGAGACGGCCCTCTCCTGAGAGCTGCGTCAGTTGCGAGCCGAGAGCCCAGCTGGCACGATGAGCCTCCAGCACTGAAGAAACAATAACAGCGGCGTCTGCCCACAAAGAAAGAGCGGGGAGTGCGACCGCTCTGACTCAGGCAGCTGGCTCATTAATCCCTCAATTAGCTGTCGAAGGCTGCTCAAGGGGCGGCAAGCGGCAACCGGTATCGCTCATTACTCATTCACGGCACTCGAAGGAGGTGGCGGGGGGGGGGGGGGGGAGGGAGGGGAGTGGTGGAGGAGGGGGGAGGGGGGTGGCAAACTTCGTAATCAGTCTGTAGCAAAACAAAGACCAACTAGAGTGCCACTGTGCGGACGGGTTAGGGGGGCTGCCTGATGAGGGGTAAGTGCGACGCTCGAGAGGCGTGTTTGAATTTCAAACAAACACACGCGCGCTGAGGCGCCGGAGGACCTGGAGGCTCCAGCGGTGTCCAGTGCGCCCGCCGGCAGCCACCGGGCGAAATTTATTGCGTCGTGATGAATCACGCGGCCGTCCTTAACCCACTCGTGGCCCTCGTACCCCGGGGGCGACCCTCGAAGACCACTCCAGCGCCCTTTCTCGCCCCCACCAAACCCTTTCCCGCCCCTGCGTCGCCAGTGGCACACTTCAAGCGTTCTCCCGGCGCCGATCCGCGAAATACTGGCGTGCATACACTCCCCCGTCTCAGATAACACCCCTTTCCAGTCGACGAGAATCTGAAAATTAAGGCGTTTTATTTCAGTACGTGTTCGTTTTAAAGAGAATGAACAACCCCCGCATTGTTACACAACACTCCAATGTAATAATCGAGTGAACTGTCCCACTGATAAGGTGATGGAGTAATGACCAGGAGAACGTCGGTTCGAATCCCTATCACCCAGTCCAAACATTTAGGTTTACCACAAAATTCCTAAACCGCTGAAGACAAATATCAGGATAATTCCTTGAAAAAAAGGCATTGCCACATCCTTCACCAGCTCGATTTTGAGACTCGTCTCTTCGTAGATGGGGCGTCAAAACGCTAAACTTCTTTCCTTCCAATATCATTAAGTCCGCAGCTCGTGGTCTAGTGCCTAGCGTTACTGCCTCAGGATCACGAGATCCTGGGTTCCATTCCTGTCGGGAAAGGGGATAGGGGGGATTCTTCTCCACTCAGGGACTGGGTTTTCTCGTTGGCCTCATCATTACATCAACATTCGGGAGAGTGGCGAGACTGGACAGTGAAGAAATTGGGAATTTGGATGGGCACTGATAACCAAGTAGTTGAGCTCCCCACAAACCAAGTATCATCGTCATCAGCCAATACCATTAAGAAAGTAATGATCAATAGTGTGCTTCCGTGTGTAAATCACACCGAGAAAACCCGTGAGATCACCTCAAGGTGGACTGTAATGCTGCTTAAGGTAGGGACCATATTTGCGACTAAATAGCATCTTTAAAGCTCTGCAGGGAAAGTCAAAATTTTGTCCCGTGCAATGAATCTAGCGGCTTCTTGCTTGCGCTTGCGTGTTTGAACTTGAATTGTTGTTTGCTCCAAGTATGTATCCTCACGTACTATCACCCAGATTGCCTGCAATTGCTTTCATTCTCTGTTTTCTGCAACTATTCGACATTCAGGTAATCTGCAATACGAACACATTAGCATGTGGTATTCACTGGAGTGTAGTCACAAGACTTTGTCTAGAAATCGTATTAATCAAAATGAACAAGTCTGCGTTTGAAGCTACTGTTCTAAAACAAATGCATAATTGTTATTATGTCAACTCAAGTGATCAACTAGTGGTGTAGGCTTCTTACCCTCAGTACTTACGTAGAGTATAAGCAACATTCAACTTTTACTATTTTCCAGCTCAAGGAATAAATGAAAGTCTATGCGCCTGATCGTAGCATATACTGTACTTTACACCATATTCTTTTCGTGCATCAGCTGTTGTCGTTTCCGCATGTTCCCAGCAGGTGACAGTATCTTAAGGAAGTTCTTTATTGCAGTATCAGCAAGTCTGTGTGAAATACAATTAATTTCTATTTGTCTTTAGTAATTTTGGATTATAATGTGCTTAGAATGTACAGTAATATGCTAATGTACTGTACGCTTCGGATAAGTAATCGTTCATTGCATCACAACAATACAACGATATATATTGCTTTCTATGTAGCACTGGATCCTGATCTGGCAGCGACCTACAGGCCTACTTTCACAGTCAAGTGGGATTGTTTTCATGATTTTTAGGTTCTTATCACTGAGTTTTCTGAGTATTGAAAATATTTCAATTATTTTCTAAGATAAAAGTATTGACTTTCAATATGTCCTAAATTTTTTGTGCATGAGACCAAATTTTTAGTTTTAGTGTTTTTAGTTTGTCCCACAACAATGCTCTGAGCAGCGCATAAATTTGTTATTACAACAATACGTACTGCATAATCTGCCCACACATGTCTTACAGCAGGACTGTTGGATGAGTGATACGCTGACTTATGAATAATCTGAACTTGGTTTTTCCCATTCCCTCTTTCCATCGTTTTGAACAAAACTGGAGCCCATTGTCAAAAAATACACTTCTAAGTTTTTCCCACATTTCTAAAGTAATTCACAACCCTCTTATTACACGTCTCTTTGGGAGATGCTTTTTGCAAGGGATAAAATTTTATGAATTATGAGAAAAATTTTGCTATTACCAAAATACAAGTAAAATTACAAGGAGTCTTTGGCAAATAATCAAATTAAAACCGAGGTGACCACCTGCCTACTGCCGCTTGGTTTGATAGTTTCCATGGATCTTCATTACTTTTGCTTTTTGCAAATGTCGCAAGATTTACTTCTTTGCAATACTCTTGTTATTAAATTATGGAATGATAAATTACAAAATTTTATCAGCTCACTTTTTTGCACCACAGTCACCACAGGCCAAATGAAAATAAGACATTATTCCACTAATACGCTGGGAAGACCAACAAACTCTCCGTATTCTCAAGTACTTTTATTTTTATAAGTATAATATACCTTTATAAATCTTGTAGGATGCTGTTGTATGTATGGCGTCAGCATCATTCAAATTTGGCTTTTACTGACTTCGCACCTTCATCTGCATTTTGGTACCACGTTTTATTGGCAATATCCATAATTATTTCTTTCCTTTCTGCTGTTATAAAGTAGTGTAGCTGGAATTTTTCGTAAATACCACAACAATCTCTGATTGCTAATATTTGTTTATTCAGTTACCAATTTCAGACATAATGATGATCCTCAGACTGGTCTAAGGAGAGAAAAAGTACATAACAGTAGACTATCAGCTATTAAAAGTATAAGCGTGAAATATGTAGGCTAGAAGGTTAGCGAACATTGCAGTCTTCATGACGTTAACAGAGCAAGCAAATAAAATATGCAGTAATAAATGGCATTGTCACACAAGGTAAGTCATGACAAAAGGTAAAAAGTCATAACACTTAATGTTGGGTCGTCGCTGGCATACAATACTATGGCACAAACAGCTGAGGGGAGCCGTGGTGGCTATATGTCACTGGCTGAATGCAGTATGCAATGGTGTCATACAAGGTCAGAAATATGATCTTAGACATACTGCATAAAATTAAAGCAGATACATTAAAATGCAATTAAAGAAAGAGCTAGAGTTTCAGCGTGGACTCAAAGAGACGTATTAGTTTAAATTAAAAGTTAACTGCAAAAAAGTATCCAAGATATGTGCAGTACAACAATTGCAATAACTGACAGCAGCATGTCAAAAGATAAAAAAGTCACAGGCATAGCAGGCGCACCAAAAACAGATGTAAGAGACTCGGGTGGCGTAACACCAAAACATAATGCAAAACCATAAATATAATTAATAAAAACGCTAAAGACTAAACAAAGGTATCATAACGATATGTCATGTGAAATTATAAAATCTAGTTCCTAGTGGTTTTCTGTGACTCTACGACACATTTGTTTAAGCTCTAAAGCTTTTATTACTTGAATTTCTGATTCTGCCAATTTCCATTATATCTTATCCCAACAGCACCCACGGTTTCGTCTATGATCACTGTGCATGTGACTTTTTATCTTTTGACATGCTGCTGTCACTTTAGATTATTGTACTGTATATTTCGAAGACAGTAATTTGTTGCTACCTTCTATACTTTAAACTAGCATTTCTTTTTGGACCTATCGTTAAACTCTATCTCTCTCTTCAATTACATTTTAATGTATTCAACTTAGTTTTATATAGAATGTCTGAGGTAATATTTCTGACATTTTATGACGATACTCCGAACAGTGACATACCATGGTCATGCCCCCTCAGCTGTTTGCATCGTACTTGTAAGCACATTAAAGATCGTGACTGTTTACCATTTCATATTATTTTACTCTATTTAAGACTATATATTTCATGTACTTATTCTGTTGGCTTCATGAAAACAGGCATTATCACAACCCTTTCGGACTATATATATCATCCTCCTGCTTGTAATAGCTTGTAGCCTATTATTACGTACATTTTTTGATAAATATATATTTATATAAATCTGAAGATAATCGTGATAATTGGAACTGGTGATTCAGTGATCAAGTATTTCTAATTAGAGACTGTTGTGGTACTTGCAAAATTTCATAACATTGGATCGCTGACTCCTGACTGTGTCACCCCGCACCAAGTTCATTTGGAAGACAGCATCATTTCATTTTCTTCAGACTTACTCATAACCTCTATGTCTTCTGGTAATTATACAGGGCAGCTGGTATACAGTTTTCAGTACCACTGATGTCACTGATCTTCATGTAATGCTGCTGAATAAACAGGGCCCACCTAGTGATTCTGTTACGCAAATGTCGGCAGTCTTTTAAAAAAGTTAAAGCTCTATGGTCTGTTTGTATAATGGTCTTACACCGCAGAATAATTTATAAATTATAGCCAAAGACTCTTTCTCTGATACTGTTTAATTCTTTTCAAATCTGCTGAGAGTACGACAAGCAAAAGCAGTTAGTTTTCGAATGAGCTAGCGGTCTGTTTCTTGTTTTTGAAACACTGTAACCCCTAATCAATAATATGAACCTTCTGTATCCACATGGAATGACCTAAATTTGTGTGATGTCACTCAATATCCTTGTCCAGACCTTCTCTTAACTTGTTAAGGGGAAATTTGCATTGTGAGACCATGCAAACTTGCTACTCTTTTTAGCAAGTTGTTCAAACTTGTATCACTGACCACCTGGTCGTCTACATACGTGTACTAAAATGAAGACATGTTTAAAAAAGCCTTTCATTACATTTGAGATTTAAGTCTTGAACCATTTTGGGACACTTTCAATCTTTTCTGGATACTCTGAATTACCCTCAGTGGTAATGATGTACGCAGGAACTTCATTTCTTTCACTTTCACGTTTTTGACTTAAGTGTCATTGCTCCGTTTACTAGATTTTTAAACACGCTATCTAATAATGTTAAGTGTTCCCGCCAGAATCTTGTAGCAACAATCATCTACAGGATGTCCGTATTTAAGATTCAACTTTCAGAACGCTGTAGAAAGAGAACCGCTAGGCAGAATGACGTCGAATTTGAACAGCATATTACTGACACAGAGAGAAACGTCATGGAGTAAAAAATACGAAAATTTTACCAATAGATGGCACTGTTAGAATCTTAACTTAAATGAGGTCAGCTACAGATGACAGATGAATCGCAATCAATGGTTATGGTTTGTAAGCCCATCCACTATGGCAAGGTCATACAACATTCGATGAGGAAGTTGGTTTTTAATTGCAAATATAAAAAGCAAAATGACTTCCTGCTTAATTGCCCTGAGGCGAGAAACCACATTAAAAATGAAATGTCATTGGTTTTTAGTTGTCCTGGGACCAAAAACTGGATAAAAACAAAAGGACATGGGTGTTTAATTGTCAGAAGACTGGAGCAAGACATACTCAGTATGTCTATGATTTTCTACCACAAATTGAAGTCGAAAACAGCATGACAACAGATCGAAACGTCTGGGGGGGCCACGTTTAGTATATACTAATGCCTGCCTTCAGTTCAGCTACGTTATGCCTGCCTTCAGTTCAGCTACGTTATGCCTGCCTTCAGTTCAGCTACGTTAGCTTACGTTCGTAACTGGACCAATGAAACACCATTTTTAGGTAATCTCACAACCAGAAGACATTTGGCTTAAGATCGGTTGGTCTAGACGGACAGGCTGCAGGGAAATGACAGCTGATAACTCTAGATTTTCGGAAATGTCTCTGCAGCAGCCTCTTCACTGGCTGTACAACGTGCAGAGGAGCGCCATCTTGCATAAAAATTATTCTACTCACATAACCACGTTAAAATGGCGTTGGGGAGCAAAAGACTCTTACAGCGTTTACCAGTGATGATGCAGGACCTGCAGGAATCATCTTCTCGAAAAGATATGGCCCTATAATAAATGATGCCGTCAAAAGGAACCATACATGCTCCTTTGCAGAATTAGGTGGGAACGGTTGACATGTGTGTGGTTTTCCCATTGTCCATATTCTGCAGTTCTTGTTATTAACATGTCCTTGGAGATGGAAATTTGTTTCGCCTTTCCACAAAATGCTCCATGGCCATTCACTGTCCACTTGCATGCGAGCAAGAAATTCCAGCGCGAACGTTTGTCTTGCTGGCAGGTCACCAGGAAGCAGCTCATGGACGACATTATATGGACAACAATGCAGGATGTTTCTTAGAATATTATGCATTATGTTCAAAGGCATGTCCATCGCTATGGAAATATCCGATGCACAGGATGAAAGCAAGACACCGTTCGACCGCTTCTGCAACGCTGTGGTCACATCATCGACAGATCTCGAATCATCTGATTTCCTCCCTCTGCCTCATTAAACTTTAAAATAACCTGTTTCCTCGGATTCTGTAAGCATTTTCTCCAGACTCTTAGCAGACATCGGACCAACGCCTTTTTTCATATCCCTGAGTGTCTGGAACTTCTGCAGCGCCTACTAGCACACAGTTACCAGTCTTGTAAAAGAGTTTTACCATCACTGCACGATCCTTCATTAAGACAGTCACGTCGGGCGCCTTGGACGTAAACTGATGAACAACCATGCACGTCTGTTGGAGTGCTTATTTTGACACTAAGAACGCTACCTTTCGGTCAGATTTTCGTTGGTTTTTTTTCGTGGCATTTCCCCCTGCATCAATAATATGATAACATGATATTCTCGTTTGACATTATTCTGAGCTGTGGTCGTCTTTCTACAGGGTTTTGAACCTGGAATTACAGGAACATCCGTTATGTACACCCTGATGATATACTGAAATCTGAGAACTCATCTAATTAGATAATATTTTGTCCAGAGCTCTTACGAACACAGGAACAAGGGCATTCAACCTAAAGGGGAGTATTTTACAGTGACAAAACACCTCTGTGAATAAAAAAATTCAGTGGAATATCGTAAATCCGTAGCCAGTGGCACCTGCCAGCAGCTTCCTTAAGGCCAAGCTGCCCATGTATCGAATGTAGCAAAACTTTCAAGGCAACTTGTATAGATTCTGTTTCCCTTTAGACTTTCTTATTTAGGGTGCAAGCATCAGTCACTACTGGTACACTTCCATCCTTTTTATTTACAATAACCAAAAGATTGTTGTGCTGAGTGTTACTATGTTCGATTAATCTCCATTCAGTCATCCTGACAACCTCCGTTTGAATTTCCAGCCTCTTGGTCAAAAGTATTGAAAAAGCTGGCACGAAAACTGGTTTCTTGTAAATGACATCTAAGGGATGTTCATATCCCACAATCCAGTCTCATCTCAGAGTGCCATTTTATTTGCTGTTAATACTTAAAATAAGTCATCCTTATCTTCTGATGATAATTCATCGATTTGGTTTATTATTGGCCTCAAGCCATGTTCTCCTTCGCTAAACTCCTAAACTGTTAGTCTCTTCTGTGCTAGTAAGTGCCACAAAATCCAGTTGTCATTAATTCATTGCAATGGCTGTTTCAAAAGGAATTTGCAACGTTTTACCTTTTGCGTAACTCATAACTATTTCTCGATCATAGTCTGTAATAGCATTTTTTCTGCCAATTTCTACCCATTATTATTTCGGCATTTAGTTATGATATAATGACAACATGTAGCTAAATAGTTGTTCCCGGATCTCAATCAGTACATGATAACTGATAGCCTTACTCACTTTACTTGCGGTTCCTATTATTTGTACACGCATTGCAGGCCTTAAAAAAATCTACACCAAGTCATTCTTTAGTCATTTCAAAGAAATCGTTTGAGATAGTACTAATCTTTGTGCTAGTGTCTAATAGAATAAAAATAACTTCCACGGACTTCAATAGGTATTTTGTTTTGAGGTTGTGTATCTTTTTGACTATATTTGCGCTTTCCCACATCATGTGTTTTTCTATTGCTAAATCTTTCCGAGATATCCCTCCAACTTCGAGGATTCTTTGCTTCTCCAGAGAGTTTTACTCCTCCTGATCTTCACATACTTTATAGTCTTTTCGCCCTGTAAATGACGTACTTCTTCACCTAAGTTCGATTTCTCACTGTCAGTTTACGCTGAATCCAGTTTTGTTTCGTTTACAGTGACGTCAGCAAATGTACTTTTGGGCCTATTTGTTTCTATTTCTTCGGATACATCATCCACACTGCAATCACTAACTTCCCAATCGCACAAACTGTTATGGATTCTTGCTTCTATTCTATACTTCTATTCTATACTTCTATTCTACAATGTCGAAATTGGGATGGTCGTCTATTAACTTCATATTCAGGTCATAATCCTCTGCTTCTTCAAAAGTTACTGTATTACTGTCGTCACTTGACTTGAATCGGCATTCATATTTTGAGAATGGAGTAATTTCACCTGCATCTTCGGCAGCTTTCATTGGTATGCAGTGCTTTCTTTCAACCTTCCCCTCTATTACTATCGGTAGAGCTTCCTTCAAGTCAATACCTCGTCTATTTTGTTCAGTTATCCATTCCCGTTACGCTTCATTCATTTGACCAAGTTCACGAAACCAATCCCTACATCCATATTTAACAAAGTTGCCTCTACTTCACATTATGTTGATTTGGTGTCCTCTTTGGCCATCTCTTTCAGGCACATCATTCTTCTGGAAGTATCGGTGGTCGAGTATCTCAAGCCAGAGGTCCTCATTCTACACTTTCTCTTAAAATTCGTCAGAAAGTTTGATAGTTACTTCCGACGTACTTTTTCGAGTTACCTGGAGTTCTTCATAACTCCCACACTATTCCTGATTAAGAACACATATATTTAAGATAATTTTAAACACACGTCGCAGTAATTGTTCGTGGAAAGCCTTCATGATTGTCTGACACTTCCGTAACAACAGTTTTTTGGATAGACCACAGCTCTTCCATAATACTGTCTCTGAATTCAGGGCTTTTCATATCCATTGTATCTAAATCAACCCCGACCTTTTCGCGTTAAAAGCCGTGGCATCAATGGTAATGTTGCTTCTTTAATTGCCATTCATTTAATTTCGTAACACTCGCTCGCAGCTTTTTTTTTTTTTTCAATCTGACATATGCCAGCCACATTTTTTGTTTTGAGGGTTTATTTTTCCTCTTTAGTTAACGTTTCGGATTTTTTAGCAGATAATGCTATACAATTCGTTCTATTCTGAAACTGTTTGCGCTATGATTCAGTCTCAAGTCTGTGGCAGCATTCCCAAAAGTTTCTTGCTTTACGCACAAACCTGCTCTGAACATTCGAAAGACTGCTTCTCACTTCTGCAACCTCTGTATTATTTTAAGTAATTCTTTGGCTTTGTTCAAGCAAGACAAATTAGTTTCGTCAGAAATCCTTAATAACGATATCTGTTTGTGAGACACTCACATTACTATACAAAGTAGTCGCGTTAAATGTCATATTTTCAACGTTTCCGCTACTTCGGGGTTGGAAGATTGCTGCTCTGTTTTCTACAACATCTTGGACAATTTTAATCACTCTTTTGCAGATTTTTTCTTAGGCCTTACGAAGACTTGTTACTGCTTTTAATCGAGCCACTACTATCAGAACCTAAACTCCTGTCACGGTCACCACATACAGCCAAATCCCTCCAATTTCACATTTCCTCAATTCGCAATTTCGTTATGCAACAAATCACGTGTAATCAAATCTAGTATTTCTGTAACTGTATGTACTGTACTATTACATGATTATGTGTGTGTGTGTGTGTGTGTGTGTGTGTGATTTAGTGTTTTTTCCTAACTTTTACATAATAACATGCTTATCTGCCACATTTGACCAATCATCTAGCATACAAGATGCACAAATCTGGCTCGCTAGCTTTTACACTCAAACAATGCCACTTGTTCAGGCGATCGGGAGATCTCAGTGCGTGAATCGACCGTGGCATAAAATTCTACCCTGACCACAAACCGTTCACTAATCTGTACAGCCTCATTTCACGCAGCTGAGCACAGGCTCTTAAGCTGTACAAGCACACTATTAACCACTATTTTGAGTAACTTTCAGCACGTATAACTCAAAGTGAAATTTATTATTACTTTCCAAAGTATAAGGTGGATATGAGTTTCAATGGTAATCTGTAACGCACACAAGTAGTGCACTTTATTGCCTGACTTAGTTACCGTTCATGTAATTTAGTCCTATCCAATAAGAAAAAAGCGATATTGTTCGAAGGCTGGTTGAGAACTGGTATTAGCTTACCGTATGACAATCACTCTGAAACAAATACTACAGTAACAAACACGGCTACTTTCTCGGAAGTAGAAAAATTTAAATTAATTCTGCTGAGATTTACTTTAAGTAATGAAACCAAATATCTTTAATCATTATTTGAAAAATGAGATAAATGGAAACTATGTAGTTCTTACGTACCTCTGTGGCTAGCTTTGAAACTGAATAATTACTGAAAGTAATTATTAAGAATGTATTTCAAGCAAATCCGTCATTCACAATTAAAAGGCAGCAATCGTTGGGCTCGTCAGATAGATATCATTTTATAAACTTTTACGATCATCTAACAATGTCATATGATTCTGATATGATACTTGAAATCGCATCTTATATACAAAGTAATAAACATAGAATGGAAAGGGAATTAGGAATGAGAAATATTTTACGTAAACGAACGTACAAGTTACTGAAAATATGAAGTACTATATTCTTAAAATTTGAGCACAGTAGTGTTCACTTTTTTAAAGACCTAAGAATATGGTGTGTTCTATTCTCAATAGCTTCTAAAGTCCATTTACGCACAGGCATTTCTCATTCCCGATTTTCTCGCCGTTGTATATTTAATTCTTTGATTCTATTTCACTGTAATGTTCTTCTATACGTCTGAGAAAATTATTTACAATAAAATTCTTGCCTTGACAGCTACCATGTCGTCGAAAACTGGTGGGAAGTAAACTTGTACTAGTTCTCTGACCATATGAACTAACAAATCTGATCCAGATGTTTGTAGAAGCCATCATTCCGCGACCCATTAATTTCAATTGCCAAAGCACATTGTGACTCATTCGACGCACTTTTAGGCACTTTTAAAAATTCCCATCTTCAGACGTGGACACAACGTACACATCCGCACACAGTGTCTCTTTCCGTTCTTTCCGCCACGCGGCGCTACAAGCGGGGACGGGAAACCTGTCGTATATTCCCTTCTTGCGTGGTTAACTGTTCCAAAATTGAATTTCAAAAAATACGTTCCCTAAGAATATTTAAATCACTTGCAGTGATATTTCCGTTCTTTAGTATCATATTATTTAATATATATTTATTAATTATTAATAGATATTATTTATTTAATACATAACAATACTCCCTCATTTACGTGGTTCCAAGGATAGACAGCATTGCCAATAGGTTTCTGTGAAAATATTTTATGATTTTTGTTGTGTTTATGTGTCAAGTAAAGCTGTTACGTTACATGGTCAGCACTTATAAGAGTCATAGTAGCTTTTTTTCTTACGCTACGTGTCAGTTCAGCATACGTCTATGGAATGGTAAGTGAAGGAAAATTGTCATATTCCAAAACAAATATGAGTTCATCCAATGCGTGGCCTACTCAATGATTCAGAATAACCGGAGCCCTATACCCTTCTTTCGTTGCTGCCCTCCCTTACACCAACACTCCCTCCCGCTGCTGAATCTGCGTACACCATCTGTAAATTTCGTGTTTAGTTGTGAGAACATTTTCTAAATGGCTCTGAGCACTATGGGACTTAACATCTGAGGTCATCAGTTTCCCTAGAACTTAGAACTACTTAAACCTAACTAACCTAAGGACATAACACACAAAGATGCCCGAGGCAGGATTCGAACGTGCGACCGTAGCGGTCACGCGGTTCCAGACTTAAGCGCCTAGAACGGCTCGGCCACACCGGCCGGCAACATTTTCTAAACCTTTGTGCAATGTTTTACGCAACGTTTTCATCTAGTGGGATGTGGGAAACTGCCTAAACACCACATCTATGCTGGCTGGCTCACCATCCTCATCCTTAATCGAACCAGGTAAGGCTCGACTCCAAAATTCGTGAAGCGAGGCATTAACGCGCTTGCATATCCGAGCAGGTCTCTCGTTACCTGCTCCATTTTGCGCATACACAGTGTTTGAAAATTACTTTCTCTGACATTGGGGACTTGATACTTACACCAAAACACGAAAAAAGGGTCTACTAAATGTGGCCTCTAAAAGGCATACCTGAAAATCTATGAGAACTTGTTGATCTGCACTACTGTGAAACATATCTCTTGTACTGAACAAGTGCTGACTGCTTTCAAGGTATGCCTTTTAGAGCCCGAGGAATTTTTATTGTGGAAGAATATTTTTCCAGTCCTTGGTATGCCTGTACCACAGGCGCATTTCGTGGCGAGTATCCAGATGACGCAGTGCTAAAACATTGAACAATAAGGTAACTAACCTGCGATTCCCGGAATATGTATCAGTTACGGAAAAGAACGAAACACTCTCCAGTTTGACGGACGCTTAAGTGACTGAGGCAAGAAACCTGGTGCTGCGTTCGCCTTAAAAAAAGATTGAGGAGCCTGTCTTTCGAAATTTGGATTTCGTTTGGTAGTTCTCAGAAAGAGGGTCGTAATGTGCATAACTGAGGGGGTCGGATGAGAAAAGGGTCTAGCGTACTGTACGTTTCGATCATCTGTTGATATGCGTGGAATGGCAAAACTGGATCATGTTGTCTTCATTGATGAGGCGTGGTTTCACATTAGTGTATACGTGATCAGTTGAACCACAAGAATTTGGTAAACCGAAAATTCAGACGCCTTTCATGAAAACACATGTCGTTGTCAAAAAACTGGAGTGTGGTATGCTGTATCGCGCCGAAGAATAGTAGGCGTGGTTTCACATTAGTGTATACGTGATCAGTCGAGCCACAACAATTTGGTAAACCGAAAATTCAGACGCCTTTCATGAAAACATATGTCGTTGTCAAAAAACTGGA